>NC_074672.1:31915736-31973236 GCF_029448725.1 Salvelinus fontinalis | reverse complement strand
TTCCATGGACACATCCGCTGAGGTACATCATTTGGACCATACAGGTAGATTTAGACCAAGTGCTAATTAGCGATGTATACTCTGCTGTCCATTCCATATTTAGCATTGTATGTTTAATGTGTTACAGAAAGAGTGAAATCACTACAAGAGGAATTTATGGCCACTCTCAGATTATGTGGTAGTGGAGGTTTTTTTCTCCAGAAATGTTCATCATATGAATGATAATGTTTCACTGTAAATAGGAACGTTACCTTGGTATTGAAATCAGGGGCTTTGGGGGGAAATTGCTATCCAAGTTCAGGGAGCTGAAATGTAGATGTAGACTGCAGAGTGTCTACAGTCTGGTTTTGAAAATGTCTCAGTTCAGTCAAATCATCAGACTTAGTGATGCGGACAGACAAGGTTTAAAAGCCAGTGGAAAGTTTTTGAAAAAGTCCCTACATAGCATACCTACTCATGGACCAAATTAGAATGTCCTTTTTTGGGGCAAATTAGTCATGTCCAAAAGTGCTAGGGTAATTTACCGTGGGATTTGGATTGGAACGACCTTCCAGAGTACAATACGTAAGAGCTAATTGCCTTTTCAAAAGGGGAATACCTTGGAGATTCCAGAACCTTTCACCGTGATATGGTTCACCGTGATATGGTGCATGGATAAGGGGAGATGGGGTCGCTCTACAATAGACACCAGATAGTTTGACCTGGAAAAAGGTTTGTCTCTGTATCTTTATTTCCCCTCTCTTTGCCCTTGACTCTCTTACCATTCGCCAATGATACATACAGTATGTCTGATGTGTCTATGTGGTCAATGCTCTGCAGTGGACATCAAAAGGTCACCCAAATCACCTTCTCTGGATAGAAGACTGTAATTCAAGTGAAAGATCTTTAACTTTCCTCCGTTCTCTCTTACTTATTGTGCCCTCTCCCTCTATTCATGCGTTTGTTTTCCTCTCCTCTCTTCTCTTCTCCTTTCCTCTTCTCTCCTCCCTCCCTCCCTGTCCTCCCCTCTCATCCTCTCTCCTCCCTCCCTCCCTCCCTCCTCCAGGCGATCAAGTCCTTCTGTAATTATTGAGAAGGACGGCAGCACTGAATACAACATCAATTACTGAGAAGGTCGAGAGTGTAGAGCTGGCCTGGCTCCAATCTGATCAAATATGTACATGCAGTACCTTCAGAAAGTATTCCTACCCCTTCACCTGTTCCACATTGTGTTGTGTTACAGCCAGGGCTGTGACGTTCACGACATTTCATCAGCCGGTGATTGTCAAGCAAATAACTGTCTCACGGTAATTGACCATTAATTAACATAAACACATTTAGCATCTCCTGGCTTCCACGCCTACAAGCCATTTTAAAAAGTCTAACAAATCCATGTAATATAGCCTACACCTTGATAATAAATACATTTTTATATTTTACACAGGTCTAAAGAAGCATGATATGAAGAAAATGTATTCTATTTCAGAAGACCAGAATAGCGTACTCTGAGTTGTCCTTATGTTTGGGGCGGCAGGTAGCCTAGTGGTTAGAGCGTTGGACTAGTAACCGAAAGGTTGCAAGATTGAATCCCCGAGCTGACAAGGTAAAAATCTGTCGTTCTGCCCCTGAACGAGGCAGTTAACCCACTGTTCCTAGGCCGTCATTGAAAATAATAATTTGTTGTTAACTGACTTGCTTAATTAAATAAAGGTTAAATAAAAAATGTTGGTCCTGATCTGGCTGTGGGCTATGCTAGTTAATTTAGCAGGTAAGATTTACTTAGAATTCCGTGGCATTATTTGATAGTATTTGATAGTATGAATAATACAATTGAACAAAGCTGAAATATATATATATATATATTTTCTCCAAACGATTTGAGGGAGTGGCACAAGCAGCTTTTCTGTGTTGAGCGGTTAACAAAGAAATAGGTACTCCTATCTGCTTAATTTAGAGTTATTAATGTAACTTTAGATGCTCTACAAACGTTGGGCTATATGTTTAGATTTGTAATACATGATGCAACTATGATGATGATTTGAAAAAAGTCACTTGAAAGACATGAGCTCTGCTTTGTTTTTTGCGCAGGCTGTACACACTACATCAGTCACTCATTCACAATTTGACAAGCACTTGATAATGCCTCGAATTTCACGGCGGCATCCCCTTTGTGGCCGTAATGCACCCTTTAAAAATCCATGCCTTTTGCAGCCCTGAGTGCTGTGTTGTGCCCTTCTCCCTGAGTGCTGTGTTGTACCCTTCTCCCTGAGTGCTGTGTTGTGCCCTTCTCCCTGAGTGCTGTGTTGTACCCTTCTCCCTGAGTGCTGTGTTGTGTCCTTGGTCCTGAGTGCTGTGTTGTGTCCTTCTCCCTGAGTGCTGTGTTGTGCCCTTCTCCCTGAGTGATGTGTTGTTCCCTTCTCCCTGAGTGCTGTGTTGTGCCCTTGGCCCTGAGTGCTGTGTTGTACCCTTCTCCCTGAGTGCTGTGTTGTACCCTTCTCCCTGAGTGCTGTGTTGTGCCCTTGGCCCTGAGTGCTGTGTTGTACCCTTCTCCCTGAGTGCTGTGTTGTACCCTTCTCCCTGAGTGCTGTGTTGTGCCCTTCTCCCTGAGTGCTGTGTTGTACCCTTGGCCCTGAGTGCTGTGTTGTGTCCTTCTCCCTGAGTGCTGTGTTGTGCCCTTCTCCCTGAGTGCTGTGTTGTGCCCTTGGCCCTGAGTGCTGTGTTGTACCCTTCTCCCTGAGTTCTGTGTTGTGCCCTTCTCCCTGAGTGCTGTGTTGTGTCCTTCTCCCTGAGTGCTGTGTTGTGCCCTTGGCCCTGAGTGCTGTGTTGTGCCCTTGGCCCTGAGTGCTGTGTTGTGTCCTTCTCCCTGAGTGCTGTGTTGTACCCTTGGCCCTGAGTGCTGTGTTGTACCCTTGGCCCTGAGTGCTGTGTTGTACCCTTCTCCCTGAGTGCTGTGTTGTGCCCTTCTCCCTGAGTGCTGTGTTGTGTCCTTGGCCCTGAGTGCTGTGTTGTACCCTTCTCCCTGAGTGCTGTGTTGTGCCCTTCTCCCTGAGTGCTGTGTTGTACCCTTCTCCCTGAGTGATGTGTTGTGCCTTTCTCCCTGAGTGCTGTGTTGTGCCCTTCTCCCTGAGTGCTGTGTTGTGCCCTTGGCCCTGAGTGCTGTGTTGTACCCTTCTCCCTGAGTGCTGTGTTGTACCCTTCTCCCTGAGTGCTGTGTTGTGCCCTTGGCCCTGAGTGCCGTGTTGTGCCCTTCTCCCTGAGTGCTGTGTTGTGCCCTTGGCCCTGAGTGCTGTGTTGTACCCTTCTCCCTGAGTGCTGTGTTGTACCCTTCTCCCTGAGTGCTGTGTTGTGCCCTTGGCCCTGAGTGATGTGTTGTGCTCTTCTCCCTGAGTGCTGTGTTGTGCTCTTCTCCCTGAGTGCTGTGTTGTGCCCTTGGCCCTGAGTACTGTGTTGTACCCTTCTCCCTGAGTGCTGTGTTGTGCCCTTGGCCCTGAGTGATGTGTTGTGCTCTTCTCCCTGAGTGCTGTGTTGTGCTCTTCTCCCTGAGTGCTGTGTTGTGCCCTTGGCCCTGAGTGCTGTGTTGTGTCCTTCTCCCTGAGTGTTGTGTTGTGCCCTTCTCCCTGAGTGCTGTGTTGTGCCCTTGGCCCTGAGTGCTGTGTTGTGCCCTTGGCCCTGAGTTCTGTGTTGTACCCTTGGCCCTGAGTGCTGTGTTGTGCCCTTCTCCCTGAGTGCTGTGTTGTGTCCTTCTCCCTGAGTGCTGTGTTGTGCCCTTGGCCCTGAGTGCTGTGTTGTGTCCTTCTCCCTGAGTGCTGTGTTGTGCCCTTCTCCCTGAGTGCTGTGTTGTACCCTTCTCCCTGAGTGTTGTGTTGTGCCCTTCTCCCTGAGTGCTGTGTTGTGCCCTTGGCCCTGAGTGCTGTGTTGTGCCCTTCTCCCTGAGTGCTGTGTTGTGCCCTTGGCCCTGAGTGCTGTGTTGTGCCCTTCTCCCTGAGTGCTGTGTTGTGCCCTTGGCCCTGAGTGCTGTGTTGTACCCTTGGCCCTGAGTGCTGTGTTGTACCCTTGGTCCTGAGTGCTGTGTTGTGCCCTTCTCCCTGAGTGCTGTGTTGTGCCCTTGGCCCTGAGTTCTGTGTTGTGTCCTTGGTCCTGAGTGCTGTGTTGTGCCCTTGGCCCTGAGTGCTGTGTTGTGCCCTTCTCCCTGAGTGCTGTGTTGTGCCCTTGGCCCTGAGTGCTGTGTTGTACCCTTGGTCCTGAGTGCTGTGTTGTACCCTTCTCCCTGAGTGCTGTGTTGTGTCCTTGGTCCTGAGTGCTGTGTTGTGCCCTTCTCCCTGAGTGCTGTGTTGTGTCCTTCTCCCTGAGTGCTGTGTTGTGTCCTTGGCCCTGAGTGCTGTGTTGTGTCCTTCTCCCTGAGTGCTGTGTTGTGTCCTTCTCCCTGAGTGCTGTGTTGTGTCCTTCTCCCTGAGTGCTGTGTTGTGTCCTTCTCCCTGAGTGCTGTGTTGTGTCCTTGGTCCTGAGTGCTGTGTTGTGCCCTTCTCCCTGAGTGCTGTGTTGTGTCCTTCTCCCTGAGTGCTGTGTTGTGCCCTTCTCCCTGAGTGCTGTGTTGTGCCCTTGGCCCTGAGTGCTGTGTTGTGTCCTTCTCCCTGAGTGCTGTGTTGTGTCCTTCTCCCTGAGTGCTGTGTTGTGTCCTTGGTCCTGAGTGCTGTGTTGTGCCCTTCTCCCTGAGTGCTGTGTTGTGTCCTTCTCCCTGAGTGCTGTGTTGTGCCCTTCTCCCTGAGTGCTGTGTTGTGCCCTTGGCCCTGAGTGCTGTGTTGTGTCCTTCTCCCTGAGTGCTGTGTTGTGTCCTTCTCCCTGAGTGCTGTGTTGTGTCCTTGGTCCTGAGTGCTGTGTTGTGCCCTTCTCCCTGAGTGCTGTGTTGTACCCTTCTCCCTGAGTGCTGTGTTGTGCCCTTCTCCCTGAGTGCTGTGTTGTCCCCTTGGCCCTGAGTGCTGTGTTGTGTCCTTCTCCCTGAGTGCTGTGTTGTGTCCTTCTCCCTGAGTGCTGTGTTGTGCCCTTCTCCCTGAGTGCTGTGTTGTACCCTTGGCCCTGAGTGCTGTGTTGTGCCCTTCTCCCTGAGTGCTGTGTTGTGCCCTTCTCCCTGAGTGCTGTGTTGTACCCTTCTCCCTGAGTGCTGTGTTGTGCCCTTCTCCCTGAGTGCTGTGTTGTGCCCTTCTCCCTGAGTGCTGTGTTGTGCCCTTCTCCCTGAGTGCTGTGTTGTGCCCTTCTCCCTGAGTGCTGTGTTGTGCCCTTCTCCCTGAGTGCTGTGTTGTGCCCTTCTCCCTGAGTGCTGTGTTGTGCCCTTCTCCCTGAGTGCTGTGTTGTGCCCTTCTCCCTGAGTGCTGTGTTGTACCCTTCTCCCTGAGTGCTGTGTTGTGCCCTTCTCCCTGAGTGTGCTACGCAATCTGAAGCGCCTCTCCGTCACATGATCGGGTCTTTCTGACAGGCTACAAGTGAAGACAGACACATCGGGGATGCAACTGTGCGTGCCTTTATCCATTTCCGAGGTACATATTGAAGATATTGGAAGAATATTTACTGTATCATATTTACTTTATGTCAGACAACAAGATGAGTAGGCCTAACGAACAGAAAAAACACCTGCCTGTCAATCTACTATCCTCCTGAGTACAAAAGTCGACATATTCTATTTTGTGCAAGAAATAAATATTCCAAACATAGTCTGGGACAGTTGTGAATACAACCACTAACATCAAAAACACTTTTTTATGCAATGAGGCTGACGCAACAGATCAGAATGTTTAGCTTAAAATGTTTATAAACTATTAGGTTATTTCGTCACATTATAAGCGCAGCAATGTGCACATGGTAGTAGGCTATAAACTGTTTCTTTCCTCTCCGGCAGCTGAGTTAGGAAGGACGGCTGTATCTTTGTAGTGACTGGGTGTATTGATACACCATCCAAAGTGTAATTAATAACTTCACCCTGCTCACAGGGATATTCAATGTCTGCTTTTTCTTTTGTTTTAGCCATCTACCAATAGGTTCCCTTCTTTGTGAGCTATTGGAAATCCTCCCTGGTCTTTGTTATTGAATCTGTGTTTGAAATACACTGCTCGACTGAGGGACCTTACAGATACTTGTATGTGTGGGGTACTATGAGGTAGTCAGTAAAAAAATCTAAACAGTTAAACAGTATTATTGCACACATAACTTATTTAGGCTTGCCATGACAAAGATATTTCAGCTTTTCATTTGTAATTCATTTGTACAATTTTCAGAACCCATGATTCCACTTAGACATTATGGGGTATTGATTTCACTTAGACATTATGGGGTATTGATTCCACTTAGACATTATGGGGTATTGATTTCACTTAGACATTATGGGGTATTGATTCCACTTAGACATTATGGGGTATTGATTTCACTTAGACATTATGGGGTATTGATTCCACTTAGACATTATGGGGTATTGATTTCACTTTGACATTATGGGGTATTGATTCCACTTAGACATTATGGGGTATTGATTTCACTTAGACATTATGGGGTACTGATTCCACTTAGACATTATGGGGTATTGATTCCACTTTGACATTATGGGGTATTGATTCCACTTAGACATTATGGGGTATTGATTCCACTTAGACATTATGGGGTATTGATTCCACTTTGACATTATGGGGTATTGATTCCACTTTGACATTATGGGGTATTGATTCCACTTAGACATTATGGGGTATTGATTCCACTTAGACATTATGGGGTATTGATTCCACTTAGACATTATGGGGTATTGATTCCACTTAGACTTTATGGGGTATTGATTCCACTTAGACATTATGGGGTATTGATTCCACTTAGACATTATGGGGTATTGATTTCACTTAGACATTATGGGGTATTGTGTGTAGGCCAGTGACACATCATCTACATTTACATTTTAAATTCAGGTTGTATCACAGAACATGTGGGGGAAAGTCAAGGGGTGTGAATCCTTTCTGAAGGCACAATATGTATTTGCATTTGTATTTATTATGGATCCCCATTGCCAAGGCAGCAGCTACTCTTCCTGGGGTCTGGCAAAATGAAAGCAGTTATACCATTTTAAAAACATTACAATACATTCAATACAGAATTCACAACACACTAAGTGTGTCCCCTCTGGCCCATACTCCACTACCACATATATACAACGCAAAATCCATGTGTAGGTGTGTGTAGAGTGCGTATGTTATTATGTGTGCGTATGCATGTGTCTGTGTTTGTGTTACTTCACAGTCCCCGCTGTTCCATAAGGTGTATTTTTACCTCCTTTTTAAATCTGATTCTACTGCTGCATCAGTTACCTGATGTGGAATAGAGTTCCGTGTAGTCATGGCTCTATGTAGTACTGTGGAATAGAGTTCCGTGTAGTCATGGCTCTATGTAGTACTGTGGAATAGAGTTCCGTGTAGTCATGGCTCCATGTAGTACTGTGGAATAGAGTTCCGTGTAGTCATGGCTCTATGTAGTACTGTGGAATAGAGTTCCGTGTAGTCATGGCTCTATGTAGTACTGTGGAATAGAGTTCCGTGTAGTCATGGCTCTATGTAGTACTGTGGAATAGAGTTCCGTGTAGTCATGGCTCTATGTAGTACTGTGGAATAGAGTTCCGTGTAGTCATGGCTCTATGTAGTACTGTGGAATAGAGTTCCGTGTAGTCATGGCTCCATGTAGTACTGTGGAATAGAGTTCCGTGTAGTCATGGCTCTATGTAGTACTGTGGAATAGAGTTCCGTGTAGTCATGGCTCCATGTAGTACTGTGGAATAGAGTTCCGTGTAGTCATGGCTCTATGTAGTACTGTGGAATAGAGTTCCGTGTAGTCATGGCTCCATGTAGTACTGTGGAATAGAGTTCCGTGTAGTCATGGCTCTATGTAGTACTGTGGAATAGAGTTCCGTGTAGTCATGGCTCTATGTAGTACTGTGGAATAGAGTTCCGTGTAGTCATGGCTCTATGTAGTACTGTGGAATAGAGTTCCGTGTAGTCATGGCTCCATGTAGTACTGTGGAATAGAGTTACGTGTAGTCATGGCTCCATGTAGTACTGTGGAATAGAGTTCCGTGTAGTCATGGCTCCATGTAGTACTGTGGAATAGAGTTCCGTGTAGTCATGGCTCTATGTAGTACTGTGGAATAGAGTTCCGTGTAGTCATGGCTCTATGTAGTACTGTGGAATAGAGTTCCGTGTAGTCATGGCTCTATGTAGTACTGTGGAATAGAGTTCCGTGTAGTCATGGCTCTATGTAGTACTGTGGAATAGAGTTCCGTGTAGTCATGGCTCTATGTAGTACTGTGGAATAGAGTTCCGTGTAGTCATGGCTCCATGTAGTACTGTGGAATAGAGTTACGTGTAGTCATGGCTCCATGTAGTACTGTGGAATAGAGTTCCGTGTAGTCATGGCTCCATGTAGTACTGTGGAATAGAGTTCCGTGTAGTCATGGCTCTATGTAGTACTGTGGAATAGAGTTCCGTGTAGTCATGGCTCCATGTAGTACTGTGGAATAGAGTTCCGTGTAGTCATGGCTCTATGTAGTACTGTGGAATAGAGTTCCGTGTAGTCATGGCTCTATGTAGTACTGTGGAATAGAGTTCCGTGTAGTCATGGCTCTATGTAGTACTGTGGAATAGAGTTCCGTGTAGTCATGGCTCTATGTAGTACTGTGGAATAGAGTTCCGTGTAGTCATGGCTCTATGTAGTACTGTGGAATAGAGTTCCGTGTAGTCATGGCTCCATGTAGTACTGTGGAATAGAGTTCCGTGTAGTCATGGCTCTATGTAGTACTGTGGAATAGAGTTCCGTGTAGTCATGGCTCCATGTAGTACTGTGGAATAGAGTTCCGTGTAGTCATGGCTCTATGTAGTACTGTGGAATAGAGTTCCGTGTAGTCATGGCTCTATGTAGTACTGTGGAATAGAGTTCCGTGTAGTCATGGCTCCATGTAGTACTGTGGAATAGAGTTACGTGTAGTCATGGCTCCATGTAGTACTGTGGAATAGAGTTCCGTGTAGTCATGGCTCCATGTAGTACTGTGGAATAGAGTTCCGTGTAGTCATGGCTCTATGTAGTACTGTGGAATAGAGTTCCGTGTAGTCATGGCTCTATGTAGTACTGTGGAATAGAGTTCCGTGTAGTCATGGCTCTATGTAGTACTGTGGAATAGAGTTCCGTGTAGTCATGGCTCTATGTAGTACTGTGGAATAGAGTTCCGTGTAGTCATGGCTCTATGTAGTACTGTGGAATAGAGTTCCGTGTAGTCATGGCTCCATGTAGTACTGTGGAATAGAGTTCCGTGTAGTCATGGCTCTATGTAGTACTGTGGAATAGAGTTACGTGTAGTCATGGCTCTATGTAGTACTGTGGAATAGAGTTCCGTGTAGTCATGGCTCTATGTAGTACTGTGGAATAGAGTTCCGTGTAGTCATGGCTCCATGTAGTACTGTGGAATAGAGTTACGTGTAGTCATGGCTCTATGTAGTACTGTGGAATAGAGTTCCGTGTAGTCATGGCTCTATGTAGTACTGTGGAATAGAGTTCCGTGTAGTCATGGCTCCATGTAGTACTGTGGAATAGAGTTCCGTGTAGTCATGGCTCCATGTAGTACTGTGGAATAGAGTTCCGTGTAGTCATGGCTCCATGTAGTACTGTGGAATAGAGTTCCGTGTAGTCATGGCTCTATGTAGTACTGTGGAATAGAGTTCCGTGTAGTCATGGCTCTATGTAGTACTGTGGAATAGAGTTCCGTGTAGTCATGGCTCTATGTAGTACTGTGGAATAGAGTTCCGTGTAGTCATGGCTCTATGTAGTACTGTGGAATAGAGTTCCGTGTAGTCATGGCTCTATGTAGTACTGTGGAATAGAGTTCCGTGTAGTCATGGCTCCATGTAGTACTGTGGAATAGAGTTACGTGTAGTCATGGCTCCATGTAGTACTGTGGAATAGAGTTCCGTGTAGTCATGGCTCCATGTAGTACTGTGGAATAGAGTTCCGTGTAGTCATGGCTCTATGTAGTACTGTGGAATAGAGTTCCGTGTAGTCATGGCTCCATGTAGTACTGTGGAATAGAGTTCCGTGTAGTCATGGCTCTATGTAGTACTGTGGAATAGAGTTCCGTGTAGTCATGGCTCTATGTAGTACTGTGGAATAGAGTTCCGTGTAGTCATGGCTCTATGTAGTACTGTGGAATAGAGTTCCGTGTAGTCATGGCTCTATGTAGTACTGTGGAATAGAGTTCCGTGTAGTCATGGCTCTATGTAGTACTGTGGAATAGAGTTCCGTGTAGTCATGGCTCCATGTAGTACTGTGGAATAGAGTTCCGTGTAGTCATGGCTCTATGTAGTACTGTGGAATAGAGTTCCGTGTAGTCATGGCTCCATGTAGTACTGTGGAATAGAGTTCCGTGTAGTCATGGCTCTATGTAGTACTGTGGAATAGAGTTCCGTGTAGTCATGGCTCCATGTAGTACTGTGGAATAGAGTTCCGTGTAGTCATGGCTCTATGTAGTACTGTGGAATAGAGTTCCGTGTAGTCATGGCTCTATGTAGTACTGTGGAATAGAGTTCCGTGTAGTCATGGCTCTATGTAGTACTGTGGAATAGAGTTCCGTGTAGTCATGGCTCCATGTAGTACTGTGGAATAGAGTTACGTGTAGTCATGGCTCCATGTAGTACTGTGGAATAGAGTTCCGTGTAGTCATGGCTCCATGTAGTACTGTGGAATAGAGTTCCGTGTAGTCATGGCTCTATGTAGTACTGTGGAATAGAGTTCCGTGTAGTCATGGCTCTATGTAGTACTGTGGAATAGAGTTCCGTGTAGTCATGGCTCCATGTAGTACTGTGGAATAGAGTTCCGTGTAGTCATGGCTCTATGTAGTACTGTGGAATAGAGTTCCGTGTAGTCATGGCTCCATGTAGTACTGTGGAATAGAGTTCCGTGTAGTCATGGCTCTATGTAGTACTGTGGAATAGAGTTCCGTGTAGTCATGGCTCCATGTAGTACTGTGGAATAGAGTTCCGTGTAGTCATGGCTCTATGTAGTACTGTGGAATAGAGTTCCGTGTAGTCATGGCTCCATGTAGTACTGTGGAATAGAGTTCCGTGTAGTCATGGCTCTATGTAGTACTGTGGAATAGAGTTCCGTGTAGTCATGGCTCTATGTAGTACTGTGGAATAGAGTTCCGTGTAGTCATGGCTCCATGTAGTACTGTGGAATAGAGTTCCGTGTAGTCATGGCTCTATGTAGGACTCTAACGGGGCACTTGTTTGGGGCTTTGGTCAAACATTCTGCGCAGAAAAAGGTGTCATCTTAGGAAAGATCTTGGTTCTGTTAGTACAGATATACTTCCTGTAATAATCTAAAGATCTCGGTTCTGTTAGTACAGATATACTTCCTGTAATAATCCAAAGATCTCGGTTCTGTTAGTACAGATATACTTCCTGTAATAATCCAAAGATCTCGGTTCTGTTAGTACAGATATACTTCCTGTAATAATCCAAAGATCTCGGTTCTGTTAGTACAGATATACTTCCTGTAATAATCCAAAGATTTATGACCTCATAACTATCTAGTCGACCTTCAAATCACTGAGCTGAGAGCGAACTGTCAATAAAACAATACGCTGTGAGGTTAGTTAGTGTTGTGTCAATAAAACAATACGCTGTGAGGTTAGTTAGTGTTGTGTCAATAAAACAATACGCTGTGAGGTTAGTTAGTGTTGTGTCAATAAAACAATACGCTGTGAGGTTAGTTAGTGTTGTGTCAATAAAACAATACGCTGTGAGGTTAGTTAGTGTTGTGTCAATAAAACAATACGCTGTGAGGTTAGTTAGTGTTGTGTCAATAAAACAATACGCTGTGAGGTTAGTTAGTGTTGTGTCAATAAAACAATACGCTGTGAGGTTAGTTAGTGTTGTGTCAATAAAACAATACGCTGTGAGGTTAGTTAGTGTTGTGTCAATAAAACAATACGCTGTGAGGTTAGTTAGTGTTGTGTCAATAAAACAATACGCTGTGAGGTTAGTTAGTGTTGTGTCAATAAAACAATACGCTGTGAGGTTAGTTAGTGTTGTGTCAATAAAACAATACGCTGTGAGGTTAGTTAGTGTTGTGTCAATAAAACAATACGCTGTGAGGTTAGTTAGTGTTGTGTCAATAAAGGTGGGGTCAATAGTTAATCATGTGTGTCTGGTCTTCACGAAGGGGTGTATATCCTGTACGGTACTGTAGATCCATAGCCAGGAGGTTAACTCTTATTTTCCCTGGACAGAGGTCAGTTTAGCCTGGTGTATTATGACCTCTGTGAAAGGGGAGGGGGTGATGGGACGTTATCTTTAAGCATAACTAAAATAGATTGGTTATATGGGTGGTGTTGGGAAGCTTTATCCAAAACCGATTTTAAAACACTAAAACATGCAGACATGTTGTTATGGCTTCTGTTATTTTCTGGACAGTGAGTCCAACATGAGACAATCTACTTAACTACTATTCTCTTTCCTCTGCTATTCAACCAATCACTCTTTCTTTCTCCCACTCTCTGAGTCTCTCTACCTCTCTCTACTCTCCATGTCTCTACTCTCTCTCTCTACCTCTCTCTACTCTCCATGTCTCTACTCTCTCTCTCTACCTCTCTCTACTCTCCATGTCTCTACTCTCTCTCTCTACCTCTCTCTACTCTCCATGTCTCTACTCTCTCTCTCTACCTCTCTCTACTCTCCATGTCTCTACTCTCCCTCTCTACCTGTCTCTACAATCTCTCTCTACCTCTATCTACTCTCCCTCTCTACCTGTCTCTACTCTCTCTCTACCTCTCTCTACTCTCTCTCTCTACCTGTCTCTACTCTCCCTCTCTACCTGTCTCTAGTCTCCCTCTCTACCTGCCTCTACTCTCCCTCTCTACCCGTCTCTACTCTCCCTCTCTACCTGCCTCTACTCTCCCTCTCTACCTCTCTACTCTCTCTCTCTCTATCTGTCTCTACTCTCCCTCTCTACCTGTCTCTACTCTCCCTCTCTACCTCTATCTACTCTCCCTCTCTACCTGTCTCTACTCTCCCTCTATACCTCTATCTACTCTCCCTCTCTACCTGTCTCTACAATCTCTCCCTACCTCTATCTACTCTCCCTCTCTACCTGTCTCTACTATCTCTCTCTACCTGTCTCTACTCTCCCTCTCTACCTCTATCTTCTCTCCCTCTACAATCTCTCGACCTCTATCTACTCTCCCTCTCTACCTGTCTCTACTCAATTCAATTCAATTCAAGGGGCTTTATTGGCATGGGAAACGTGTTAACATTGCCAAAGCAAGTGAGGTAGACAATGCACAAAAGTGAAACAAACATTACAAATGAACAGTAAACATTACACATACAGAAGTTTCAAAACAATAAAGACATTTTAAATGTCATATTATATATATACAGTGTTGTAACAATGTACAAATGGTTAAAGCACAGAAGTTAAAATAAATAGGCATAGATATGGGTTGTATTTACAATGGTGTTTGTTCTTCACTGGTTGCCCTTTTCTTGTGACAACAGGTCACAAATCTTGCTGCTGTGATGGCACACTGTGGTATTTCACCCAGTAGATATGGGAGTTTATCAAAATTGGATTTGTTTTCGAATTCTTTGTGGATCTGTGTAATCTGAGGGAAATATGTGTCTCTAATATGGTCATACATTGGGCAGGAGGTTAGGAAGTGCAGCTCAGTTTCCACCTCATTTTGTGGGCAGTGTGCACATAGCCTGTCTTCTCTTGAGAGCCATGTCTGCCTACGGCGGCCTTTCTCAATAGCAAGGCTATGCTCACTGAGTCTGTACATAGTCAAAGCTTTCCTTAAGTTTGGGTCTGTTATGCTGATGAAGGAGGACCCAAAAGCGACGTAATAGAAACAGAGTCTTTATTCCAGTCTTAGACAAAAACGATACTCCTGATATATCTAAGGTAAAAACAAAACAGGAAAACTGAAATCCTCTCGTCAGTAGAGATGAACGACTGGAGACGCGACCACTAGACACCTGCTCACATGCAGCATCTGATGAAGGCAAAAACACGACAGGGCGGAACAAGGACACTGAACAGCAAACATCAAACAAGAATCCGACAAGGACTGAAGCGGAAAACAGAGGAAGAAATAGGAACTCTAATGAGGGCAAAAATAGGGGACAGGTGTGAAAGAGTAAATGAGGTCGTTAGGAGAATGAGAAACAGCTGGGAGCAGGAACGGAACGATAGAGAGAGAGCGGGAGAGGGAGAAAGGGAGGAGGAGAGAGAAGGATAGAAAGAGGGAAATAACCTAATAAGACCAGCAGAGGGAAGCACAGGGACAAGACATGATGATCAAAAACATGACAGTACCCCCCCACTCACCGAGCGCCTCCTGGCGCACTCGAGGAGGAACCCTGGCGGCAACGAAGGAAATCATCAATCAACGAACGGTCCAGCACATCCCGAGATGGAACCCAACTCCTCTCCTCAGGACCGTAACCCTCCCAATCCACTAAATACTGGTGACCACGTCCCCGAGAACGCATGTCCATGATCTTCCGTACCTTGTAAATAGGTGCGCCCTCGACAAGGACGGGAGGGGGGGAGGGAAGACGAACGGGAGCGCGAAGAAAAGGCTTGACACAAGAGACATGGAAGACAGGGTGGACGCGACGAAGATGTCGCGGAAGAAGCAGTCGCACAGCGACAGGATTGACGACCTGAGAGACACGGAACGGACCAATGAACCACGGAGTCAACTTGCGAGAAGCTGTCGTAAGGGGAAGGTTACGAGTGGAAAGCCACACTCTCTGACCGCGACAATACCTAGGACTCTTAATCCTACGTTTATTGGCGGCTCTCACAGTCTGCGCCCTGTAACGGCAAAGTGCAGACCTGACCCTCCTCCAAGTGCGCTCACAACGTTGGACAAAAGCCTGAGCGGAGGGAACGCTGGACTCGGCGAGCTGGGACGAGAACAGAGGAGGCTGGTAACCAAGACTACTCTGAAACGGAGATAGCCCGGTAGCAGACGAAGGAAGCGAGTTGTGAGCGTACTCAGCCCAGGGGAGCTGTTCTGCCCAAGACGCAGGGTTTCGAAACGAAAGGCTGCGTAAAATGCGACCAATCGACTGATTGGCCCTTTCTGCTTGACCGTTAGACTGGGGATGAAATCCGGAAGAGAGACTGACGGAAGCACCAATCAAACGACAGAACTCCCTCCAAAACTGTGACGTGAATTGCGGACCTCTGTCTGAAACGGCGTCTAACGGGAGGCCATGAATTCTGAACACATTCTCAATGATGATTTGTGCCGTCTCCTTAGCGGAAGGAAGCTTAGCGAGGGGAATGAAATGTGCCGCCTTAGAGAACCTATCGATAACCGTAAGAATCACAGTCTTCCCCGCAGACGAAGGCAGACCGGTAATAAAGTCTAAGGCGATGTGAGACCATGGTCGAGAAGGAATGGGAAGCGGTCTGAGACGACCGGCAGGAGGAGAGTTACCTGACTTAGTCTGCGCGCAGTCCGAACAAGCAGCCACGAAACGGCGCGTGTCCCGCTCCTGAGTAGGCCACCAAAACCGCTGGCGAATAGAAGCAAGCGTACCCCGAACGCCGGGGTGGCCAGCTAACTTGGCAGAATGAGCCCACTGAAGAACAGCCAGACGAGTAGAGACAGGAACAAACAGAAGGTTACTAGGACAAGCGCGCGGCGACGCAGTGTGAGTGAGTGCTTGCTTTACCTGTCTCTCAATTCCCCAGACAGTCAACCCGACAACACGCCCTTCAGGAAGAATCCCCTCGGGGTCGGTAGAAACCACAGAAGAACTAAAGAGACGGGATAAGGCATCAGGCTTGGTGTTCTTATTCCCCGGGCGATAGGAAATCACGAACTCGAAACGAGCGAAAAACAACGCCCAACGAGCTTGACGTGCATTAAGTCGTTTGGCAGAACGGATGTACTCAAGGTTCTTATGGTCAGTCCAAACGACAAAAGGAACGGTCGCCCCCTCCAACCACTGTCGCCATTCGCCTATGGCTAAGCGGATAGCGAGCAGTTCGCGGTTACCCACATCATAGTTGCGTTCCGATGGCGACAGGCGATGAGAAAAGTAAGCGCAAGGATGAACCTTATCGTCAGACTGGAAGCGCTGGGACAGAATGGCTCCCACGCCCACCTCTGAAGCGTCAACCTCGACAATGAATTGTTTAGTGACGTCAGGAGTAACAAGGATAGGGGCGGATGTAAAACGCTTCTTGAGGAGATCAAAAGCTCCCTGGGCGGAACCGGACCACTTAAAGCAAGTCTTGACAGAAGTCAGAGCTGTGAGAGGGGCAGCCACTTGACCGAAATTACGAATGAAACGCCGATAGAAATTAGCGAAACCGAGAAAGCGCTGCAACTCGACACGTGACTTAGGAACAGGCCAATCGCTGACAGCCTGGACCTTAGCGGGATCCATCTGAATGCCTTCAGCGGAAATAACAGAACCGAGAAAAGTGACAGAGGAGACATGAAAGGCGCACTTCTCAGCCTTCACGTAGAGACAATTCTCTAAAAGGCGCTGGAGTACACGTCGAACGTGCTGAACATGAATCTCGAGTGACGGTGAAAAAAATCAGGATATCGTCAAGGTAAACGAAAACAAAGATGTTCAGCATGTCTCTCAGTACATCATTAACTAATGCCTGAAAGACAGCTGGAGCATTAGAGAGACCGAACGGCAGAACCCGGTATTCAAAATGCCCTAACGGAGTGTTAAACGCCGTTTTCCACTCGTCCCCCTCTCTGATGCGTACGAGATGGTAAGCGTTACGAAGGTCCAACTTAGTAAAGAACCTGGCTCCCTGCAGCATCTCGAAGGCTGACGACATAAGGGGAAGCGGATAACGATTCTTAACCGTTATGTCATTCAGCCCTCGATAATCCACGCAGGGGCGCAGAGTACCGTCCTTCTTCTTAACAAAGAAAAACCCCGCTCCGGCGGGAGAGGAAGAAGGCACCACAGTACCGGCGTCGAGAGAAACAGACAGATAATCCTCGAGAGCCTTACGTTCGGGAGCCGACAGAGAGAATAGTCTACCCCGAGGAGGAGTGGTCCCCGGAAGGAGATCAATACAACAATCATACGACCGGTGAGGAGGAAGAGAGCTGGCTCTGGACCGACTGAAGACCGTGCGTAGATCATGATATTCCTCCGGCACTCCTGTCAAATCACCAGGTTCCTCCTGAGTAGAGGGGACAGAAGAAACAGGAGGTATAGCAGACATTAAACACTTCACATGACAAGAAACATTCCAGGATAGGATAGAATTACTAGACCAATTAATAGAAGGATTATGACATACTAGCCAGGGATGACCCAAAACAACAGGTGTAAAAGGTGAACGAAAAATCAAAAAGGAAATGGTCTCACTGTGGTTACCAGATACTGTGAGGGTTAAAGGTAGTGTCTCACATCTGATACTGGGGAGAGAACTACCATCTAAGGCGAACATGGGCGTGGGCCTCCCTAACTGTCTGAGAGGAATCTCATGTTTCCGAGCCCATGCTTCGTCCATAAAACAACCCTCAGCCCCAGAGTCTATCAAGGCACTGCAGGAAGCAGCCGAACCGGTCCAGCGTAGATGGACCGACAAGGTAGTACAGGATCTTGATGGAGAGACCTGAGTAGTAGCGCTCACCAGTAGCCCTCCGCTTACTGATGAGCTCTGGCTTTTACTGGACATGATATGACAAAATGTCCAGCAGAACCGCAATAGAGACAAAGGCGGTTGGTGATTCTCCGTTCCCTCTCCTTAGTCGAGATGCGAATACCTCCCAGCTGCATGGGCTCAGTCTCTGAGCTGATGGGAGAAGATGGTTGAGATGCGGAGAGGGGAAACACCGTTAACGCGAGCTCTCTTCCACGAGCTCGGTGACGAAGATCTACCCGTCGTTCTATGCGGATGGCGAGTGCAATCAAAGAGTCCACGCTGGAAGGAACCTCCCGGGAGAGAATCTCATCCTTAACCTCAGCGTGAAGTCCCTCCAGAAAACGAGCGAGCAACGCCGGCTCGTTCCAGTCACTGGATGCAGCAAGAGTGCGAAACTCTATAGAGTAATCCGTTATGGATCGATCACCTTGACATAGGGAAGCCAGGACCCTGGAAGCCTCCTTCCCAAAAACAGAACGATCAAAAACGCGTATCATCTCCTCCTTAAAGTTCTGATAAACGTTAGAACACTCAGCCCTTGCCTCCCAGATAGCTGTGCCCCACTCCCGAGCCCGACCAGTCAGGAGCGATATGACGTAAGCGATCCGAGCTCTCTCTCCTGAGTATGTGTTGGGCTGGAGAGAGAACACAATATCACACTGGGTGAGAAAGGAGCGACACTCAGTGGGCTGCCCAGAGTAACAAGGTGGGTTATTAACCCTAGGTTCCGGAGACTTGGAAGACCAGGAAGTAGCTGGTGGCACGAGACGAAGACTCTGAAACTGTCCTGAGAGATCGGAGACATGAGCGGCCAGGGTCTCAACGGCATGACGAGCAGCAGACAATTCCTGCTCGTGTCTACCGAGCATTTCTCCCTGGATCTCGATGGCAGTCTTGCGAGAATCCGTAGTCGCTGGGTCCATTCTTGGTCGGATTCTTCTGTTATGCTGATGAAGGAGGACCCAAAAGCGACGTAATAGAAACAGAGTCTTTATTCCAGTCTTAGACAAAAACGATACTCCTGATATATCTAAGGTAAAAACAAAACAGGAAAACTGAAATCCTCTCGTCAGTAGAGATGAACGACTGGAGACGCGACCACTAGACACCTGCTCACATGCAGCATCTGATGAAGGCAAAAACACGACAGGGCGGAACAAGGACACTGAACAGCAAACATCAAACAAGAATCCGACAAGGACTGAAGCGGAAAACAGAGGAAGAAATAGGAACTCTAATGAGGGCAAAAATAGGGGACAGGTGTGAAAGAGTAAATGAGGTCGTTAGGAGAATGAGAAACAGCTGGGAGCAGGAACGGAACGATAGAGAGAGAGCGGGAGAGGGAGAAAGGGAGGAGGAGAGAGAAGGATAGAAAGAGGGAAATAACCTAATAAGACCAGCAGAGGGAAGCACAGGGACAAGACATGATGATCAAAAACATGACAGGGTCAGTCACAGTGGTCAGGTATTCTGCCACTGTGTACTCTCTGTTTAGGGCCAAATAGCATTCTAGTTTGCTCTGTTTTTTTGTAAATTCATTCCAATGTGTCAAGTAATTATCTTTTTGTTTTCTCATGATTTGGTTGGGTCTAATTGTGCTGTTGTCCTGGGGCTCTGTGGGGTGTGTTTGTGTTTGTGTTTGTGAACAGAGCCCTAGGACCAGCTTGCTTAGGGGACTCTTCTCCAGGTTCATCTCTCTGTAGGTGATGGCTTTGTTATGGAAGGTTTGGGAATCGCTTCCTTTTAGGTGGTTTAACGGCTCTTTTCTGGATTTTGATAAATAGTGGGTATCGGCCTAATTCTGCTCTGCATGGATTATTTGGTGTTCTACGTTGTACACGGAGGATATTTTTGCAGAATTCTGCATGCAGAGTCTCAATTTGGTGTTTGCCCCATTTTGTGAAATCTTGGTTGGTGAGCGGACCCCAGACCTCACAACCATAAAGGGCAATGGGCTCTATGACTACTCTCCCTCTCTACCTGTCTCTACTCTCCCTCTCTACCTGTCTCTACTCTCTCTCTCTGAGTCTCTCTACCTCTATCTACTCTCCCTCTCTACCTGTCTCTACAATCTCTCTCTACCTCTATCTACTCTCTCTCTCTACCTCTATCTACTCTCTCTCTCTACCTGTCTCTACTCTCCCTCTCTACCTGTCTCTACTCTCTCTCTCTACCTCTATCTACTCTCCCTCTCTACCTGTCTCTACAATCTCTCTCTACCTCAATCTACTCTCTCTCTCTACCTCTATCTACTCTCTCTCTCTACCTGTCTCTACTCTCCCTCTCTACCTGTCTCTACTCTCTCTCTCTACCTCTATCTACTCTCCCTCTCTACCTGTCTCTACTCTCCCTCTCTACCTGTCTCTACTCTCTCTCTCTGAGTCTCTCTACCTCTATCTACTCTACCTCTCTACCTGTCTCTACTCTCCCTCTCTACCTGTCTCTACTCTCTCTCTCTGAGTCTCTCTACCTCTATCTACTCTACCTCTCTACCTGTCTCTACTCTCCCTCTCTACCTGTCTCTACTCTCTCTCTCTCTACCTATATCTACTCTCCCTCTCTACCTGTCTCTACTCTCCCTCTCTACCTGTCTCTACTCTCTCTCTCTGAGTCTCTCTACCTCTATCTACTCTCCCTCTCTACCTGTCTCTACAATCTCTCTCTACCTCTATCTACTCTCTCTCTACCTGTCTCTACTCTCCCTCTCTACCTGTCTCTACTCTCTCTCTCTGAGTCTCTCTACCTCTATCTACTCTCCCTCTCTACCTGTCTCTACTCTCCCTCTCTACCTGTCTCTACTCTCTCTCTCTACCTCTATCTAATCTCTCTCTCTACCTGTCTCTACTCTCCCTCTCTACCTGTCTCTACTCTCCCTCTCTACCTGTCTCTACTCTCTCTCTCTGCGTCTCTCTACCTCTCTACTCTCTCTCTCTACCTCTATCTACTCTCTCTCTCTACCTCTATCTACTCTCTCTCTGCGTCTCTCTACCGGTCTCTCTCTCTCTCTCTGCGTCTCTCTACCTCTCTCTACTCTCCCTCTCTACCTGTCTCTACTCTCTCTCTCTACCTCTATCTACTCTCCCTCTCTACCTCTATCTACTCTCCCTCTCTACCTCTATCTACTCTCTCTCTCTGCATCTCTCTACTCCCCCTGCTCTCTCCATCTTTCTCTCTCTTCGCCCATAACCAACAGTTTCCAGGTCATACACTGACATAGCACTTTCCACTCCCTCCTTCCTCCTCTCCTCCCCCTCCTTCCTCCTCTCCTCCCCCTCCTTCCTCCTCTCCTCCCCCTCCTTCCTCCTCTCCTCCCCCTCCTTCCTCCTCTCCTCCCCCTCCTTCCTCCTCTCCTCCCCCTCCTTCCTCCTCTCCTCCCCCTCCTTCCTCCTCTCCCCCCCCCCCCCCTCCCTGACAAGTTGACTATGATGGACAGAAACCAGATTCCTGTTCTTTCCCTCCACCCCCCCCTCTCTCTTTCTGTTCTCTCCCCCCAGTCTCCTCCTCCCTCAGACTGAGTGACAGTAATGAGACAGGCTGGCCTGTGTTTTCAACCCCACAGACCTCACAGCATAGGACAGTAGAGAGCAGAGAGCGGGAGGGAGAGATGGAGGGAGGGGAGAGAGGAGAAAGCAGAAGTAAGGGAAATGGAACAGTAGGTTAACTGCCCTGCTCAGGTACAGAGGAGAGCAGAGACAGAAAAAGGCATCACTGCTTCAGTCTCTTTTCTTTTCTCTTTGGTTTCTCCATCATGGTTCCCTGATCCCTGTATCCCTTCTGCTGTATGAAACAGTCTCTGGCTTTTAGAAAACATGTTTGCTCCTCTCAGCTGACAGCAAGTGTATCCCATAAACCTTAGCAGTTAGAATGTGTCCCTCCTTTTGGGTTAGTTGAGTTCTGCTGTGTTTGATTGGACAGCAGTGAGAAAGGAAAAGGAGGGATGGGGATGCAGAGAGAGGGAGAGTAGGGAGAGTAGGGAGAGGTGGGGAGGGAGAGTAGAGAGAGGTGGGGAGGGAGAGTAGAGAGAGGTGGGAAGGGAGAGTAGGGAGAGTAGAGAGGAAGAGTAGAGAGAGGTGGGAAGGGAGAGTAGAGAGAGGTAGTGAGGGAGAGCAGAGAGAGGTAGGGAGGGAGAGTAGATAGAGGTAGGGAGGGAGAGTAGAGAGAGGGAGGGAGGGAGAGTAGAGAGAGGTAGTGAGGGAGAGTAGAGAGAGGTAGTGAGGGAGAATAGAGAGAGGTAGTGAGGGGGAATAGAGAGAAGGAGGGAGGGAGAGTAGAGAGAGGTAGAGAGGGAGAGTAGAGAGAGGTAGTGAGGGAGAGTAGAGAGAGGGAGGGAGGGAGAGTAGATAGAGGTAGTGAGGGAGAGTAGAGAGAGGGAGGGAGGGAGAGTAGAGAGAGGTAGTGAGGGAGAGTAGAGAGAGGGAGGGAGGGAGAGTAGAGAGAGATAGTGAGGGAGAATAGAGAGAGGTAGAGAGGGAGAGTAGAGAGAGGTAGTGAGGGAGTGTAGAGAGAGGTAGTGAGGGAGTGTAGAGAGAGGTAGAGAGGGAGAGTAGAGAGGAGTAGGGAGGGAGAGTAGAGAGAGGTAGGGAGGGAGAGTAGAGAGAGGTAGGGAGGGAGAGTAGAGCGAGGTAGGGAGGGAGAGTAGATAGAGGTAGAGAGAGAGTAGATAGAGGTAGTGAGGGAGAGTAGAGAGGGGTAGAGAGGGAGAGTAGAGAGAGATAGAGAGGGAGAGTATAGAGAGGTAGGGAGGGAGAGTAGAGAGAGGTAGTGAGGGAGAGTAGAGAGAGGTAGAGAGAGAGAGAATAGAGGGGTAGGGAGGGAGAGTAGAGAGAGATAGAGAGGGAGAGTATAGAGAGGTAGTGAGGGAGAGTAGATAGAGGTAGTGAAGGAGAGTAGATAGAGGTAGAGAGGGGGAGTAGAGACAGGTAGAGGGAGAGTAGAGATAGGTAGAGAGAGTAGATAGAGAGAGAGTAGAGAGAAGAAGGGGGTAGAGTAGAGAGAGGTAGAGAGGGAGAGTAGAGAGGGAGAGTAGATTGAGGTAGGGAGGGAGGGGTGATAGAGTTAGCAAGGGAGAGTAGAGGGAGATTAGAGGGAGGTAGAGACACGTAGAGATGGAGTGCAGAAAGAGGTAGAGAGGGAGATACTGTAGGTGAAAGGTAGAGAGGGAGAGTAGAGACAGGTAGAGAGGGAGATACTGTAGGTGAAAGGTAGAGAGGGAGAGTAGAGACAGGTAGAGAGGGAGATACTGTAGGTGAAAGGTAGAGAGGGAGAGTAGAGACACGTAGAGATGGAGTGCAGAAAGAGGTAGAGAGGGAGATACTGTAGGTGAAAGGTAGAGAGGGAGAGTAGAGACAGGTAGAGAGGGAGATACTGTAGGTGAAAGGTAGAGGGGGAGAGCAGAGACAGGTAGAGAGGGAGATACTGTAGGTGAATGGTAGAGGGGGAGAGCAGAGACAGGTAGAGAGGGAGATACTGTAGGTGAAAGGTAGAGGGGGAGAGTAGAGACAGGTAGAGAGGGAGATACTGTAGGTGAAATGTAGAGAGGGAGAGCAGAGACAGGTAGAAAGGGAGATACTGTAGGTGAAAGGTAGAGGGGGAGAGCTGAGAGAGGAAGCTGGTAGCAGGGAGAGAGAGAGCAGAGAGAGGAACCTGGTAGCAGGGAGAGAGAGAGCAGAAAGAGGAAGCTGGTAGCAGGGACAGAGAGAGAAGAGAGAGGAAGCTGGTAGCAGGGAGAGAGAGAGAGAAGAGAGAGGAAGCTGGTAGCAGGGAGAGAGAGAGCAGAGAGACGAAGCTGGTAGCAGGGAGAGAGAGCAGAGAAAGAAAGCTGGTAGCAGGGCGAGAGAGAGCAGAGAGAGGAAGCTGGTAGCAGGGAGAGAGAGCAGAGAGAGGAAGCTGGTAGCAGGGAGAAAGAGAGCAGAGAGAGGAAGCTGGTAGCAGGGAGAGAGAGAGCAGAGAGAGGAAGCTGGTAGCAGGGGGAGAGAGAGCAGAGAGAGGAAGCTGGTAGCAGGGAGAGAGAGCAGAGAGCAGAGAGAGGAAGCTGGTAGCAGGGGGAGAGAGAGCAGAGAGAGGAAGCTGGTAGCAGGGAGAGAGAGCAGAGAGCAGAGAGAGGAAGCTGGTAGCAGGGAGAGAGAGCAGAGAGAGGAAGCTGAAAGGTGGGAGAGAGAGAGAGCAGAGAGAAGAAGCTGGTAGCAGGGAGAGAGAGCAGAGAAAGAAAGCTGTTAGCAGGGAGAGAGAGAGCAGAGAGAGGAAGCTGGTAGCAGGGAGAGAGAGCAGAGAGAGGAAGCTGGTAGCAAGGAGCGAGAGAGCAGAGAGAGGAAGCTGGTAGCAGGGAGAGAGAGCAGAGAGAGGAAGCTGGTAGCAGGGAGAGAGAGAGCAGGGAAAGAGTAGTAGAGAGAGAAACGAGAGAGAGATGAGGGAGAGAGAGAGCAGTAGAGAGTGAGAAATTATAGAAAAATGGAGGAGAGAGCAGAGAGAGTAGTAGAGAAAGAGAAACGAGAGAGGGAGAGAGAGATAGGGAGAGAGAGAGCAGGGAGAGAGAGAGAGAGAGAGGTAGCAGATGGGAGAGAAAGAGAGAGGGGAGATAAAGAGGATGGAGAGAGAGAGGGAGAGGTAGCAGATGGGAGAGAAAGAGAGAGGGGAGATAAAGAGGATGGAGAGAGAGAGAGGGGATAGAAAACGTGTGCTGAAGGTGTGAGACACTAATACCAGAGAAAGAGAGAGGGGAGATAAAGAGGATGGAGAGAGAGAGAGAGAGGGGATAGAAAACGTGTGCTGAAGGTGTGAGACACTAATACCAGAGAAAGAGAGAGGGGAGATAAATAGGATGGAGAGAGAGAGAGAGAGGGGATAGAAAACGTGTGCTGAAGGTGTGAGACACTAATACCAGAGAATGAGAGAGAAACTTTACTGAAGGTCATGTATTATTCTCTTATAACCCATTGGGTTTTTGTTCCTTTTGATAGAAAGAGGTATTAATTATATCGTCCCTGACTTCTTAACTCTCTTTGTCTCTCCCGCCCTCTTTTCACCCTATTTCTCTCCATATTTCACTCTCTTTTTCTCACTCTCTTTGTGTCTGGTTGTGATCTGGTATCATGGTTTATTCTTCATTAGATATTTGGTACTTGACAAGTTCTTCTTTCTGAGTGGTAAACATGTTAGGGGTGCTAGCAGACTGGCTTAAAGACTGGCTTACATAACACAACCAAGCGGGAGAGAAAGAGAGAGAGGCCGAGGCTCCTTTGAGCTTTTTCAATTAAAGACTCATTATTTTCATAAGTCTACGGGGTGACGGCGGCATCTTCAGTTGCAGATGTGTGGCTCAGTTGGTGCAGCATGGTGCTTGCAACACCAGGGCTGTGGGTTTGATTCCCTTGGGTGACTAGTACTGAAAAAAGTATGAAAATGTACTCACTCACTACTGTAAATTGATCTGGATAATATTGTTTGCTAAATTATTTTTAATGAGTGGAGAGGAGGATGTTAAAGAGAGAGGGATGACAGAGAAGAGAAGATGGGGCAGTATATCCATTCTACAAAATAAAAGCAAGCGTTTTGGGTCTCTCTCTCTCTCTCTCTCTCTCTCACATTGCACTCACAGACTTTCCAAAAGAATATGGTCTCTAATATGGTCATACATTTGGCAGGAGGTTAGGAAGAGCAGCTCAGTTTCCACCTCATTTTGTGGGCAGTGTGCATATAGCCTGTCTTTTGAGAGCCAGGTCTGCCTACGGCGGAGTCTGTACATAGTTAAAGCTCTCCTTAAGTTTGGGTCAGTCACAGTGGTCAGGTATTCTGCCACTGTGTACTCTCTGTTTAGGGCCAAATAGCATTCTAGTTCGCTCTGTTTTTTTGTAAATTCATTCCAATGTGTCAAGTAATTATCTTTTAGTTTTCTCATGATTTGGTTGGGTCTAATTGTGTTGCTCTCCTGAGGCAATTCCTCTGTAGGTGATGGCTTTGTTATGGAAGGTTTGGGAATCACTTCCTTTTAGGTGGTTGTAGAATTGAACGTCTCATTTCTCGATTTTGATAATTAGCAGGTATCGGCCTATTTCTGCTCTGCATGCATTATTTGGTAATTTACGTTGTACACAGAATATATTTTTACAGAATTCTGCAAGCAGAGTCACAATTTGGTGTTTGTCCCATATCTCTCTCTCTCTCTCTCTAGTTCTTTATCGCTCACACTCTCTCTCTCGCGCTCTCTCTCAATTCATTTCAAAGGGCTTTATTGGCATGGGAAATATACACTACATGACCAAAAGTATGTGGACACTTGCTCATCGAACATCTCATTCCAAATTCATGGGCATTAATATGGAGTTGGTCCCCGCTTTGCTGCTATAACAGCCTCCACTCTTCTGGGAAGGCTTTTCACTACATGTTGGAACATTTGTCACGATCTTTCAAGATCGAACCCAGAAGCAGACCAGGACAAGGAGCGTAAGAAGAAGGTGAGTATTTATTTACAGTGAACTGTGAAAAGGTAGATATATCCAGATGGCGTAGCGGGCAGCGGTGGTGAGTAGATGAGAGGATATAGATGAATCCAATGTAGTAGTAGAATCCTCTGTCAACCAGGCGGGAATGGAGTGAATGATCCAGGTGAGTAACTGAAGGCAAAACAAACGGAGGTAAGTTCAAGGCAAGCAATACGTAAATGAAAACAACAAAACAAATTCTATCCAACTGGAGTCTGGTACTCAGGCACAACATACTGTTCATGGCTAACGATCCGGCAGGGAATGGAAGTCAGGTCAGAGCTTTTGAAGGGTAGAGATGATGATCAGGACAGGTGTGCAGATTACTGACGGGAAACAGGTGCGGGTGAAATCAATCTCCCAATGAGCTAATTCGCCCGGCAACCAGACAGGATGCGTTCCAGGACACCTGAAACACACTCCAGGACAGACACACAGGCAAACCCAGACTCAGGAAGCGGGATTCGTGACAACATTGCTGCGGGGACTTGCTTCCATTCAGCCACAAGAGCATTAGTGATAAACTTTACATTTGGCACTATGCATTTTGGCAGGTATTGTTCTCCTGGCATCCGCCAAACCCAGATTGGCTTGTCAGACTACCAGCATGATTCATCACTCCAGAGAATGCATTTCCACTGATCCAGAGTTCAATGGTGACAAGCGTTACACCACTACTGTCGACGCTTGGCATTGCCCATGGTGATCTTAGGCTTGTGTGCGGCTGCTTGGCCATGGAAACCCATTTCATGAAGCTCCTGACAGACAGCTTCCAGAGGCATTTTGGAACTCGGTAGTGAGTGTTGCAACTGAGGACAGACGTGCTTCAACACTCGCCGGTCCCCTTCTGAGAGCTGCGTGGCCTACCGCTTCGTGGCTGAGTCAGTGTGGCTCCTAGACATTTCCACTTCACAATAACACCACTTACAGTTGACTGGGGAGCTCTAGCAGTGCATAAATGTGACAAACTGACTTGTGGAAAGGTGGCATCCTATGACGTTGCCACATTGAAAGGCACTGAGCTTTTCAGTAGAAAAAAGATTGGAGAAGTGGTTTATCCATACATCTCCATTTTGAATAGATAACTCTTTGTGTTGTTGTTTGTTTATAGTTTTCCAATGTTTCCAAAAGTAGTTAGATTCTATGGATTCTTCAATTACATTGCTGTTCCTTCTTTTTCCATAGTGTATTTCTGTGTTGTTTTAGTGATTCACCGTAGTGAAGGCTCAGGTTCTCTAGGTCTCTATGTTTTTGGTTGGATAGGTTTCTCAATTTCTTTCTTAGGTTTTTGCATTCTTCAAACCATTTGTCATTTGTTATTCATTTTCTTAGGGTGTCTGCTTGAAATATGTTGATTTGATTTGGAAGCTAAAAGGTCAAATATACTGTTTAGCCTTTCTACTGCCAAGTACAAATGTACACCTTCACTGTCATGGTGAAATATTTTGTCAAGGACGTTGTGTAGAAGGGATTGAATTTGTTGTTGCCTAATTGTTTTTTAGTAGGTTGCTAGACTACATTCCTTCCATCTATAGCATTTCTTAATATTATACAGTTCCTTTGGCTTTGATGCCTCATGATTGAGTATTTCTCTGTTCAAGTAGACTGTGATTTTGCTCTGATCTGATAGGGGTGTCAGTGGGCTGACTGTGAACGCTCGAAGAGACTCTGGGTTGAGGTCAGTAATAAAGTAGTCTACAGTACTATTGCCAATGGATGAGCTGTTTGTGTACCTACAGTAGGAGTCCCCTCGAAGCCTACCATTGACTATGGTAAGTGTTAGCCCCACTGTGGGCTGACAGTGTCAGGTTCTTGTCCAGTTCTGACTCTAGGTTGCCACAGACTAGTACATGTCCCTGGGCCTTGAAATGGTTGATCTCCTCCCTAATATGGAGAAGGTGTCATCATTCATTTATGGGGATTCTATTGGGGGGATATACAGTAGGTAGCACAAATTAGGACATTTTTTTCTTTTGAGATCATTTCTAGTCAGATGTCCTGTTTTGGCAATTTTAATAGAGTGGGTTAGCTCTATATCAAATTAATATAGCACCTGAGTCTTCCCTTTTCACACCTGGTAGTTTAGTGGATGGGACTACCAGCTCTCTGTAACCTAGAGGGCAACCAGTTGGTCCATCTCATCTATATCATGGTTCTTATAGGATTACAATGTCTGTATTTGATGAAGTCTGGGTTCCTGCTCTTCAGGCCAGAGGCAGATGATGTCAGAACTTGTATATTCCAGGATGAGATAGTAAAAGCTTTGTGTTCCATTGTTGTTTAGGCTCAGACCATTACAGTACATGTGAGCAGAGCATGTGATGCATACCTCTTAGGTTGCAGCTTGGGAAAGGGGTATACCTAGTCAGTTGTACAACTGAATGCATTCAACTGAAATGTGTCTTCCGCATTTAGCCCAACCTCTCTGAATCAGAGAGGTGCAGGGAGCTGCCTTAATCAACATCATTGGGGAACAGTGGGTGAACTGCCTTGGCTCAGGTGCAGAATTATAGATTTTTTAGCTTATCATCTCAGGGATTCAATCCAGCAACCTTTCGATTACTGGCCCATCACTCCTACCCACCAGGCTACCTGCCACCCCTTTGTCCAATGGTCACTGAACAAATTAGGAAGAACAATAGCATGCGCCTGCTGCAGTAACACTCCAAATGGATGGCTCAGAAATAATACATCATTTTTAACACACTTGAATCATTATACTCAGGTAGGCTAAATGACCTTTTTTACAGAATAGCGTTAAAGAATTGCAATTCCGTATGTGGGAACATTGCTACTGCAACATGTTAACACCACCTTTTCACATGTTAGGAGAATACAGTGGCTTGCAAAAGTATTCACCCCATTGGCATTTTTCCTATTTTGTTGCCTCACAACCTGGAATTAAAATTGATATTTGGGGGGTTTGTGTCATTGAATTTACACAACATGCCTACCACTTTGAAGATCCAAAATATTTTTTATTGTGAAACAAACAAGAAATAAGACAAAAAACATAACTTTTCACCACCCCCCAAGTCAGTACTTTGTAAAGCCACCTTTTTCAGCAATTACAGCTGCAAGTCTCTTGGGGTATGTCTCTATAAACTCTATACATCTAGCCACTGGGATTCTCCCATTCTTCAATGCAAAACTGCTCCAGCTCCTTCAAGTTGGATGGGTTCTGCTGGTGTACAGCAATCTTTAATTCATACCACAGATTCTAAATTGGATTGATGTCTGGGCTTTGACTAGACCATTCCAAGTTTCCTCTTAAACCACTCCGTGTTGCTTTAACAGTATGCTTAGGGTCATTGTCCTGCTGGAAGGTGAACCCCCGTCCCAATCTCTCCAAATCTCTGGAAGACTGAAACAGGTTTCCCTCAAGAATTTCCCTGTATTTAATGCCATCCATCATCCCTTCAATTCTGACCAGTTTCCCAGTCCCTGCCGATGAAAAACTTCCCCACAGCATGATGCTGCCATCACCATATTTCACTGTGGGGACGATGTTCTCGGGGTGATGAGAGGTGTTGGGTTTGCGCCAGACATAGCGTTTTCCTTGATGGCCAAAAAGCTCAATTTTAGTCTCATCTGACCAGAGTACCTTCTTCCATATGTTTGGGGAGTCTCCCACATGCCTTTTGGCGAACAACAAATGTGTTTGCTTTTCTTGAAGCAATGGCTTTTTTCTGGCCACTCTTCTATAAAGCCCAGCTCTGTGGAGTGTACAGTTTAAAGTGGTCCTATGGACAGATACTCCAGTCTCTGCTGTGGAGCTTTGCAGCTCCTTCAGGGTCATCTTTGGTCTCTTTCTTGCCTCTCTGATTAATGCCCTCCTTGCCTGGTCCGTGAGTTTTGGTGGCGACCCTCTCTTGGCAGGTTTGTTGTGGTGCCATATTCTTTGAATTTTTTAATAATGGATTTAATGGTGCTCTGTGGGATGTTCAAAGTTTCTAATCTTTTCTTACAACCCAACCCTGATCTGTTCTTCTCCACAACTTTGTCCCTGATCTGTTTGGAGAGCTCCTTGGTCTTCATGGTGCCGCTTGCTTGGTGGTGCCCCTTGCTTAGTGGTGTTGCAGACTCTGGGGCCTTTCAGAACAGGTGTACATATACTGAAATCATGTGACAGATCATGTGACACTTAGATTGCACACAGGTGGACTTTATTTAACTAATGTGACTTCTGAAGGTAATTGGTCTCACCAGATCTTATTTAGGGGCTTCATAGCAAAGGGGTGAATACATACATATGCACGCACCAATTTTCCGTATTATTATTATTTTTTCACTTGACCAATTTGGACCATTTTGTGTATGTCCATTACATGAAATCCACATAAAAATCCATTTAAATTACAGGTTGTAATGCAACAGAATAGGAAAAACACCAACGGGGGTGAATACTTTTGCAAGGCACTGTAACGTTATTTCACCACCACATGTGAACTTGCAGTTGGATTTTCACATATGAATCTTTCATACACGTGAAACTGCAAATTAGATTTTAAAATGTAAATCGTTTTCACATGTGAACTTGCAATTCCACATGTGAAACTGAGATTTTCATATGTGGAGTTTTCTTATATTTGAAAGTGCAATTGTAATTTTTAAATGTAATTTTTATATGTGAAAATGCTAATTACATTTTCACGTTATTGATTTTTGCATGAGAAATTTTCACATGTGCAACTGCAATTCATACTTGAGGTGAGGTGTTGAAATTTAACCTCAACATGTGAAAACATCAATTTCACATGTGAAAATGTGATTTTGTTAAAAAAATGTTTTTTTAATACTAGTAATGTCTATGTTAATGTTTTAAATGAATGTACATTGTAAATTATTTTTGTTTGTAATGTGTTTGTCTTTTTGTGTCAGACCCTAGGGAGACTAGCTGTCACCATTGGAGTCGGCTAATGGGGATCCTAATACAAATCAGTATCAAACAAAAACTTCATTTTTTTTTATTGTTAGGCGTTCTCTCCCTCTTCTGTGTGTGATAACAGGGACTTGGGATTGAGCCACCCAGGGCTTTAGACTCAGTTATCAGCTCTCACTCAGCCTGGCAGCTGCCACTCACACACCATAGAGAGAGAGACTAAAGGGTAGGGTTGAGTGGACAGAGTCAGTGAAGTGTTTAAGTAGTAGTGGTAATAGTAGTAGTCACATTGAAATGCAGGGTTTTTGTTAGGTTAATCCTGGATTTGAGTTTAATCTCCTAAAAATGGGTTTAATTTTCCCTAAGTGATCTCTTATGTATATGTTTGATGACCACTGTAACACGGTGCCCATTTCGTGACATGGACACATGCAACTGAGAGTGGCTTTAATGGAATGTCATGTTTTTTTTTATTTTATTTTGATCATAAGTGGGATGGAAAGTAAATGTTTCTCTCCCTCTTTCTCTCTCTCGCTTTCTCTCGCTTTCTTTCTCTCTCTCTCTCTCTCTCTCGCTCTCTCTCTCTCTCTCTCTCTCTCTCTCTCTCTCTCTCTCTCTCTCTCTCTCTCTATCTCTCTATCTCTCTATCTCTCTATCTCTCTCTCTCTCTCTTTGTGTCTCTTTCTGTCTTCAGCAGCGTCCAGCTTCAGTTTCTGCCGTGCGTCCCTGGAGCACACAGTGTCTGTAGAGGAGCTCAGCTACCAGCTGCCTCGTCGGCCAGGGGCCAGTCTGACCTGGCACGATGGGAGGGGGCAGAAGAACACACACACCGTCAAACTACTGCAGCAGCCTGGCACAGAGGGCATACAGGTATCATAATGGGCATGCACAGACATACACATACACACACGCACACCCACACTCATGATGGGCAGTGCCAGATGACAATTTAGACACCAGCACTATGAGAAAGATCAGAGAAAATAACACGTCCTTAAACATAGAGAGATCTAAACACATGCTTCATAGATCAGTAGCACTGCCTTGTGTCTCTCATTATAGAGTCTCAACAGCGTACTACAAAGGATGTTTGATTGTTCGTCCCTCCTCATCACAAGAGCTGCTACAGCCTCAGAAACCCACAAGAGAGACTGATTATGTAAGAGATTATTGATTAAAAACAGGTAATGAGATGAATGCAGGTACAGAATCCTCTCTGGGAGAGAGAAGAATAAAGGAGTGTAGTGCTATCCCAATGAGCAAAAGTACATTGGATTTGAAAAAAGTATTTTGTTTTAAGTGTGAAATTTCAAACACAGGATTATGTCACCATGGTAACCAATTTTCAACATTGACAAACCTTGTATAAAATATGTTGAATTTGTACCTTTGAAACAACGTCAGAAAATATAATTCCCTAATTAAAATACACAAAGTAAGCAAAACAATGAAATACATCATTCCAACATTACCTAAAATTATGAATAAGATACTAATGAGATAGACCTACAGCATATAAGCAATATAACAATTGAGATTTACAATATATGACATTAATTACATGTGCACCACCAAGTCAGAATAGTAGGCGAAGTTCTGAGGGGGAGAGGGACCAAATTATTAGGGTGAGACATATGGACTACTAACAGCTTACTACCCAACATATTACTTTCTTATCTGCAGAATACATATCCTGGCATATTACATAATTTATGCAGCAGCATGCAAGACATATTTTTGAACTCGTTGTTGTGCTCACTTAAACAGGAAGGGGGTGTGGCAGTCCTTTTTTCATCAAAGTCTGGCATTCTCTGGATTTATGGTGCTTTCAAGACAACTGGGAACTCGAGAATAAAGCTAGGTTGAATCATGACATCAATGATCTTCAGGTAGGAAAGTCAGAGCTCTAGAAAGAGGTCTGAGTTCCCGACTTGGAATTCCGAGTTGGATGACCGTTCAAAACGTTTTTTCGTGTCCGAGCAAATTTTTTTCAGAGTTCGCAGTTGTCTTGAACGTACTGAAGTTGGAAGTCAGAGATTTCCCACTTCCGAGTTCCCAGTTGTTTGGAATGCAGCAGAAGTCATGCTGAATGGATAGCATGGCCAATTATGTATTCAAGGTTTTCTGGCCCATGGTGTTGCATGTACATTTTTATTATTTTAAGATTGGAAAAGAGACCCTTTCAGAAAGATGTTTTAAATCCTTAAACCAAGACTTGGACCACACACCCTCTCCACTAAATAGCAGGCAGGGGAAGCAAACTATAGTTTCGGCAAGTGGGTTAGGAAATCTACTTTGTGCATGACACACATCATTTTCCCAACAATTATTTACAGGCAGATTATTTCACTTATAATTCACTGTATCATAATTCCAGTGGGTAGGAAGTTTACATACACTAAGTTGACTGTGCCTTTAAACAGCTTAGAAATTCTAGAAAATTATGTCATGGCTTGAGAAGCTTCTGATAGGCTAATTGACATCTTTGAGTCAATTGGAGGTGTACCTGTGGATATATTTCAAGGCCTAACTTCAAACTCAGTGCCTCTTTGCTTGACATCATGAGAAAATCAAAAGAAATCAACCAAGACCTCAGAAAAAAAATTGTAGACCTCCACAAGTCTGGTTCATCCTTGGGAACAATTTCCAAACACCTGAAGGTACCATGTTCATCTGTACAAACAATAGTATGCAAGTATTAACACCATGGGACCACGCAGCCGTCATACTGCTTATGAAGGAGACGTGTTCTGTCTCCTAGAGATGAACGTACTTTGGTGCGAAAAGTGCAAATCAATCCCAGAACAACAGCAAAGGATATTGTGAAGATGCTGGAGGAAACAGGTACAAAAGTATCTATATCCACAGTAAAATGAGTCCTATATCAACATAACCAGAAAGGCTGCTCAGCAAGGAAGAAGCCACTGCTTCAAAACCGCCATAAAAAAGCCAGACTACAGTTTGCAACTGCACATGGGGACAAAGATCGTACTTTTTGGAAAAATGTCCTCTGGTTTGATGAAACAAAAATAGAACTGTTTGGCCATAATGACCATCGTTATGTTTGGAGGAAAAAGGGGGAGGCTTGTAAGCCAAAGAACACCATCCCAACCGTGAAGCACGGGTTGGCAGCATCATGTTGTGGGAGTGCTTTGCTGCAGGAGGGACTGGTGCACTTCACAAAATCGATGGCATCATGAGGTGGGAAATATATGTGGATATATTAAAGCAACATCTCAACACATTAGTCAGGAAGTTAAAGTTTGGTTGCAAATGGGTCTTTCAAATTGACAATGACCCCAAGCATACTTCCAAAGTTGTGGCAAAATGGCTTAAGGACAACAAAATCAAGGTATTGGAGTGGCCATCACAAAGCACTGACCTCAATCCTATAGAACATTTGTGGGCAGAGCTGAAAAAGTGTGTGTGAGAAAGGAGGCCTACAAACCTGACTCAGTTACACCAGCTCTGTCAGGAGGAATGGGCCAAAATTCACCCAACTTATTGTGGGAAGCTTGTGGAACGCTACCCGAAACGTTTGACCCAAATTAAACAATTTAAAGGCAATGCTACCAAATACTAATTGAGTGTATGTAAACTTCTGAACCCCTGGGAATGTGATGAAAGAAATAAAAGCTGAAAGAAATATGAACTATTATTCTCACATTTCACATTCTTAAAAAAAGTGGTGATCCTAACTGACCTAAGAAAATGTTTACTAGGATAAAATGTCAGGAATTTTGAAAAACTGAGTTTAAATGTATTTGGCTAAGGTGTATGTAAACTTCCCGACTTAAACTGTATGTCCAATGGCCGATGAGCACAGATACGTTTTATCTAGAATTAATTTTGATATGACAAGAATTGAAAAGGATTTGCCAGTAGATTGTGTCATGATTCATTATGATGACTGCTTGTCTAGCTAGCTTGCCAGCTAAGATTTTGAAAGTGTGATGGTGACATCATCAGTCTAAAAAAGCTACGGTATATATAACGTGATTTGAAGTAATTTTATCTGTGGCCAATGACCTTAAGCCTTCTTGGACAGGTACTTCTAATGTAAATATATGGTAGCCCCCAAGTGGGCTTGAACTGCTGAGCTCTTCTGGTAGATTTTGCGGTGACGTAGTGTCCCCGTGAGTGACAGAACAATGAGCCAATCACGGCACAAATAGAGAAGATTACCAACACCTACGCTCTGTTCATTCGCTGGCTGCCTCTCCACTACAGAAAGCAGAAATTGTTTTTTTTACATTGTTTGCAAACTGATATGCAACGCCAAAATAACATGTAAAACAGGCAAATATTTTATTTTTGCTAAACAGGTGGAGCTTAAAATACTAAATGAATGGTCGCAACTGTGCTTGGATAGTTCCATCTGTGCCACTTACTTAGTCTGACTTTAATTCCAGTTTGTTAAAGAATAGGACTAAATCAAATAAAATCCAAAACTTTAAAAACACTTTAAATAAAGTTTGATTTGATTTAGTCCTATTCTTTATCATAGATGTTTGATTGAGATGGAGACGTGAATTTGTAGACAAAGTGGAATTAAAGCCAGACTAAGTCAGTGGTACAGATGGAACTATCCAAGCAGAAGATACTTCTCCTTCAAATGTTGACATTTGGTTGTGTTGACAACCAAACACGATTCAATATCAATTCAATGCCTTTTAAATTATCCAGAGTTTGAAATTCTAGTTCTATTGTATTGTCTGTGTTGAGCTGAATTCAGGGTTGAATTGAAACAATAGACCTTTATACTACAGTGTATAGGGCTAAATAGCATCATTGATGATATACTGTATGAGGGATATAGTACGGTTACATTTAATTTGCTCTCTTAATTAAACCTACCCTTTGGAATGACTTCGATAGCAGCAGTGGAGATCTCTCGACAATCATTCTCATGATGGCACATTGGTAATAGTTAGAGACAATTAGCATAGCTAAGCAGGGCTGGGCTTCGTTAACATCCTGGATGTGAGACCAAAATGTAACTGTGGATAGATCAATTCTCCAGTTGAAGGTTCTGCTGGGCCATTATTTATTTTCTGAAAGTGAATATAACGTTGAAAATCTGACATTGTTTTAAAGGTACAAATTCAAAATATTTTATACAAGGTTTGTCAATGTTGAAATGTGGTTACCACGATGGCATGGTCCTGTGGTTGATTATGTGACCCTGCATAGTAAAGACACACTTCAGAAAGCCAGTCTCTTCCACAAGAGGCTCTCGTACAATATGGAACCCCATCTGTGCACTTCTAGAACAAAACAAAGGCAAAAAAAGCATTCTATTTTTACAGTGCCTGACCTAAATGAGAGCATGACATAACAACACACTTCCTGGTTGCCCTGTAAGCCAACGGAGTCATGGGAGGAATGAGGTTCTTTGTTCCATTTCTCCAAAGCCCTTGAGAAACTGTTGGCGACAAGAAAGTGCAAACACGCACCACGCTGTTTAATAATTCACAGCTACTCTAATCCCTAAGACAGGTCTGAAAGGCTTAATCAAAGATGGGTTACGAAGCTGTTTCCATGTGAATATGTAGAGGATTTATCATTATAAACCTTGTCTATGGTATGAAGAACATGCTGTAGGATTTCCACATGACTTTGAGCAACAAGACTCACTATGTATTATTCAACAGTACAGAGACAGAGGGCAGTCTTTGTGTGCATGTGCGTGTCCGTGTGCGTGTGTGTCCAGCTATCTGTGGAGAGATGATTAGATTAGAGCCCATTAAGTTGGTTTAACAGAGATCAGCACTAATAAGGAAATAACTTTAGTAAAACAACAGCCTAGACACACAGACACGCACACAAACCTACATAAACACACACACACACAAACCTACATAAACACACACACACACACACACACACACACACACACACACACACAGTGAATGTTGATGAGGTAGGGCCAGAAGACACTGTCTAATTTTAAGAATCTCTTTTCACACATCACATGCTGACACACTGATCATAAGAAACAACACAAAAGATGAAGAAGTAATACTGCAGCTCTTTCTAATTGCTCAACAGGGTGTTGGGGTTTATTTTGGACCATCTGCATGGTCAACAGTTACTCCATATCTCTGACGTAGTTATGAGCAGCAGAAACTAAGATCGCATTTCCTTCAGAATGGAACACTAATCAATAGAGAATAAAAATAGCTTGTCCAGTTGTGTATGAGGAGACTGTTGATTTGGTGGTTGGTTGGCTGGTTCTAATGAGACCGTTAGTTTGGTGGTTGGTTGGCTGGTTCTAATGAGACCGTTAGTTTGGTGGTTGGTTGGCTGGTTGTAATGAGACCGTTAGTTTGGTGGTTGGTTGGCTGGTTCTAATGAGACCGTTAGTTTGGTGGTTGATTGGCTGGTTCTAATAAGACCGTTGATTTGGTGGTTGGTTGGCTTTTTCTAATGAGACTGTTGGTTTGGTAGTTGGTTGGTTCAAATGAGACTGTTGGTTTGGTGGTTGGTTGTTTCTAATGAAACTGTTGGTTTGTTGGTTGGTTGGCTGGTTCTAATGAGACCGTTGGTTTGGAGGTTGGTTGGCTGGTTCCAATGAAATTGTTGGTTTGTTGGTTGGTTGGCTGGTTCTAATGAGACTGTTGGTTTAGTGGTTGGTTGGCTGGTTCTAATGAGACTGTTGGTTTAGTGGTTGGTTGGCTGGTTCTAATGAGACTGTTGGTTTGGTGGTTGGTTGGCTGGTTCCAATGAGACCATTGGTTTGGTGGTTGGTTGGCTGGTTCTAATGAGACCATTGGTTTGGTGGTTGGTTGGCTGGTTCAAATGAGGCATTTGGTTTTATTCATTATTCGTTGTAGTTTGTCAGCTATGTCAACTAAACAAAAAAAGAAACATCCTGTTTTCATGACCCTGTTGTCACGAACCGGCTCAAAGCCCGTAACAAAAGGGAGACACGTGGAGATAAGAAGTAACAAAATATATATTTATTAAATAAAGAAACTATGTATAATATACAATGGTGTGTGTAATCAGTAATCAGTAGTGTAAGTGAATGTTTTGCATGGATGAATGTGATAATGCAAGGTGTTGAAAGATGCTAAAACAAACAACCAAAAAACACAACCAAACGCAACAAAATCTATCCAAGTGTCTGTATGGAGAGAGTCTCCTTGATGAATGGGGAAGTGGTGATTTTATCCTGGGAGAGTGGGCCCAGGTGTTCCCCATGTAGCTGACGACCCTCCCAACTCCACCCACCGACATCCTAATAGGGAAACAAGAGCAAGGAGAGAGAGAAAACGGTAGACAGAATGGGAGGGTCGTCACACTGTCTTTCAAAGATAATTTGTAAAAATCTAAATAACTTCACAGAACTTCATTGTAAAGGGTTTAAACACTGTTTCTCATGCTTGTCCAATGAACCATAAACAATTAATGAACATGCACCCGTGGAACGGTTGTTAAGACACTAACAGCTTACAGACGGTAGGCAATTAAGGTCACAGTTATGAAAACTTAGGACACTAAAGAGACCTTTCTACTGACTCTGAAAAACACCAAAAGAAAGATGCCCAGGGTCCCTGCTCATCTGTGTGAACGTGCCTTAGGCATGCTGCAATGAGGCATGGGGACTACAAATGTGGCCAGGGCAATAAATTGCAATGTCCGTACTGTGAGACTCCTAAGACAGAGCTACAGGGAGACAGGACGGACAGCTGATCGTCCTCGCAGTGGCAGACCACGTGTACCAACACCTGCACAGGATCGGTACATCCGAACATCACACCTGCGGGACAGGTACAGGATGGCAACAACAACTGCCCGAGTTACACCAGGAACGTACAATCCCTCCATCAGTGCTCAGACTGTCCGCAATAGGCAGGTCTTCACCAGACATCACCGGCAACAACGTCGCCTATGGGCACAAACCCACCATCGCTGGACCAGACAGGACTGGCAAAAAGTGCTCTTCACTGACGAGTCGCGGTTTTGTCTCACCAGGGTTGATGGTTCGCGTTTATTGTCGAAGGAATGAGTGTTATACCGAGGCCTGTACTCTGGAGCGGGATCGATTTGGAGGTGGAGGGTCCATCATCATCTGGGGCGGTGTGTCACAGCATCATCAGACTGAACTTGTTGTCATTGCAGGCAATCTCAATGCTGTACGTTACAGGGAAGACATCCTCCTCCCTCATGTGGTACCCTTCCTACAGGCTCATCCTGACATGACCCTCCAGCATGACAATGCCACCAGCCATACTACTGTTTCTGTGCGTGATTTCCTGCAAGACAGATATGTCAGTGTTCTGCCATGGCAAGCAAAGAGCCCGGATCTCAATCCCATTGAGCATGTCTGGGACCTGTTGGATCAAAGGGTGAGGGCTAGGGCCATTCCCCCCAGAAATGTCAGGGAACATGCAGGTTCCTTGGTGGAAGAGTGGGGTAACATCTCACAGCAAGAACTGGCAGATCTGGTGCAGTCAATGAGGAGGAGATGCACTGCAGTACTTAATGCCGCTGGTTACCACACCAGATACTGACTTTTGATACTTTTGATTTTGCCCCCCCCCCCCCCCCCCCCCCCCTTTGTTCAGGGACACTTTTTTCAATTTCTGTTAGTAACATGTCTGTGGAAATTGTTCAGTTTATGTCTCAATTGTTGAATCTTGTTATGTTCATACAAATTTTTACACATGTTAAGTTTGCTGAAAGTAAACGCAGTTGACAGTGAGAGGATGTTTCTTTTTTTGCTGAGTTTTAGATGTTTGAAAAACAGGGAGATGGGACAGAGAAAGAGATAGAAGGAGTGAAGAAGAAGAAGAAGAAGAAGAAGAAGAAGAAGAAGAAGAATAATAATAATATAAAGGGAGAGAGATGAGGGATGCTGTTAAAATATGGACATATGGTGGACGCTGATGCTACGGAAGAAAGGAGATATTATATTATAGGGGCCTACGGTGTGAATACGGCAGCAGGCGTATATGAAGGCTTATTATGAGTGATAGAAGTAGAGGTAGAGGTAAGGACTGGGGAGGTGTGAGGGGCACATGAAGGACGATGAGACTCATGTCTGTGAGGGACTCTGGGGTGGAGAGACAGATTAAAGGGTTGATTGAATAATGACATGACAGTAAAGGGGGGAGGGAGGGATGAAAATGCGATTAAGACGGGGACAGAAAAAGAGAAAGGGGAGAGGGAGCACAAAAGAGGGGAGAGACAGAGGAATGGGATGAATCTGAGATAAGAGGGGAGAGACAGAGGAAGAAGAAGCTGAGAGAGGAGGGGAGAGACAGTGAAGAGGAAGGGGAGGAATCTGAGGGAAGAGGGGAGAGACAGAGGAGAGTAAGGGGAGGAATCTGAGAGAAGAGGGGAGAGACAGAGGAAGAGTAAGGGGGAGCTGAGAGAAGTGGGTAGAGACCGAGGAAGAGGGGAGAGAGAGAGGAAGAGGAAGGGGAGGAAGTTCTAATGAGACCGTTGGTTTGGTGGCTGGTTCTAATGAGACCATTGGTTTGGTGGTTGGTTGGCTGGTTCTAATGAGACCGTTGGTTTGGTGGGTGGTTGACTGGTTCTAATGAGACCATTGGTTTGGTGGTTGGTTGGTTGGTTAGTTCTAATGAGACCATTGGTTTGGTGGGTGGTTGGCTGGTTCTAATGAGACCATTGGTTTGGTGGTTGGTTGGTTCTAATGAGACCATTGGTTTGGTGGTTGGTTCTAATGAGACCGTTGGTTTGGTGGCTGGTTGGATGGTTCTAAGGAAACTGTTGGTTTGGTAACTGGTTGGATGGTTCTAATGAGACCATTGGTTTGGTGGTTGGTTGGCTGGTTCTAATGAGACCGTTGGTTTGGTGGTTGGTTGGCTGGTTCTAATGAGACCGTTGGTTTGGTGGTTGGTTGGCTGGTTCTAATAAGACCGTTGGTTTGGTGGTTGGTTGGCTGGTTCTAATGAGACCGTTGGTTTGGTTGTTGGTTGGCTGGTTCTAATGAGACCATTGGTTTGGTGGTTGTGGGTTTGCTGGTTCTAATGAGACAATTGGTTTGGTGGTTGGTTGGTTCTACTGAGACCGTTGGTTTGGTGGCTGGTTGGATGGTTCTAAGGAAACTGTTGGTTTGGTGAACTGGTTGGATGGTTCTAATGAGACCATTGGTTTGGTGGTTGGTTGGCTGGTTCTAATGAGACCGTTGGTTTGGTGGTTGGTTGGCTGGTTCTAATGAGACCGTTGGTTTGGTGGTTGGTTGGCTGGTTCTAATAAGACCGTTGGTTTGGTGGTTGGTTGGCTGGTTCTAATGAGACCATTGGTTTGGTGGTTGGTTTGCTGGTTCTAATGAGACCATTGGTTTGGTGGTTGGTTGGTTCTAATGAGACCGTTGGTTTGATGACTGGTTGGATGGTTCTAAGGAAACTGTTGGGTTGGTGACTGGTTGGATGGTTATAATGAGACCATTGGTTTGGTGGTTGTTTGGCTGGTTCTAATGAGACCATTGGTTTGGTAGTTGGTTGGCTGGTTCTAATGAGACCATTGGTTTGGTGGTTGTTTGGCTGGTTCTAATGAGACCATTGGTTTGGTGGTTGTTTTTCTAATGAGACCATTGGTTTGGTGGTTGGTTGGCTGGTTCTAATGAGACCATTGGTTTGGTGGTTGGTTGGCTGGTTCTAATAAGACCATTATTTGGTGGTTGGTTGGCTGGTTCTAATAAGACCATTATTTGGTGGTTGGTTGGCTGGTTCTAATGAGACCATTGGTTTGGTGGTTGTTTGGCTGGTTCTAATGAGACCATTGGTTTGGTGGGTTTTGGCTGGTTCTAATGAGACCATTGGTTTGGTGGTTGGTTGGTTCTAATGAGACCATTGGTTTGGTGGTTGGTTCTAATGAGACCGTTGGTTTGGTGGCTGGTTGGATGGTTCTAAGGAAACTGTTGGTTTGGTGACTGGTAGGTTGGTTCTAATGAGACCATTGGTTTGGTGGTTGGTTGGCTGGTTCTAATGAGGCTAGTTTGGTTTTATTCTTTATTCTTTGGAGTTAGTCAGCTATGTAGATGTTTGAGACAGAGAAAGAGATAGAAGGAGTGAAGAAGAAGAAGAAGAAGAAGAAGAAGAAGAAGAAGAAGAAGAAGAAGAAGAAGAATATAAAGGGAGAGAGATGAGGGATGCTGTTAAAATATGGACATATGGTGGACGCTGATGCTACGGAAGAAAGGAGATATTATATTATAGGGGCCTACGGTGTGAATACGGCAGCAGGCGTATATGAAGGCTTATTGTGAGTGATAGAAGTAGAGGTAGAGGTAAGGACTGGGGAGGTGTGAGGGGCACATGAAGGACGATGAGACTCATGTCTGTGAGGGACTCTGGGGTGGAGAGACAGATTAAAGGGTTGATTGAATAATGACATGACAGTAAAGGAGGGAGGGAGGGATGAAAATGCGATTAAGACAGGGGGACAGAAAAAGAGAAAGGGGAGAGGGAGCACAAAAGAGGGGAGAGACAGAGGAAGGGGAGGAATCTGAGATAAGAGGGGAGAGACAGAGGAAGAAGAAGCTGAGAGAAGAGGGGAGAGAGTGGAGAGGAAGGGGAGGAAGCTGAGAGAAGAGGGGAGAGACAGAGGATGAGGAAGGGGAGGGAGCTGAGAGAAGAAGGGAGAGACAGAGGAAGAGGAAGCTGAGAGAAGAAGGGAGAGAGTGGAGAGGAAGGGGAGGAAGCTGAGAGAAGAGGGGAGAGAGAGGAAGAGGAAGGGAAGAAATCTGAGAGAAGAGGGGAGAGACAGAGGAAGGGAAGAAATCTGAGTGAAGAGGGGAGAGACAGAGGAAGGGAAGAAATCTGAGTGAAGAGGGGAGAGACAGAGGAAGAGGAATGGAAGGAGTTTGAGAGAAGAGGGGAGAGACAGAGGAAGGGGAGGGAGTCTAGAGAAGAAGGGAGAGACAGAGGAGGATGAAGGGGAGGGAGCTGAGAGAAAAGAGGGGAGAGAAAGAGGAAAAAGAAGAGGGAGAGCTGATAGAAGAGGGGAGAGACAGAGGAGGATGAAGGGCAGGAGCTGAGAGAAAGGAGGGGAGAGAAAGAGGAAGAAGAAGAGGGAGAGCTGATAGAAGAGGGGAGAGACAGAGGAGGATGAAGGGGAGGAGCAGAGAGAAAAGAGGGGAGAGAAAGAGGAAGAAGAAGTGGGAGAGCTGATAGAAGAGGGGAGAGACAGAGGAGGATGAAGGGGAGGAGCTGAGAGAAGAGGGGAAGGTCAATGATGAATGTAAGGGAGTCGTGTGAATAGATAGACTGAAAGAAGAAGAGAAACAGAGTGATAGACAGTGGAGAAAGGGTAAGAGATGGGTTCCAGAGGGAGGATGGGATTTGGGAGAGCGTGTTAAGAAAGCTGTGACATTACTGTTGACCCTGCTTTTGCTTTGTAACTGAAACTCACACTCACGCACAAACACACAAACACATACACACACTTCACATACACCTTCAGAGTTTTCACCTGCTAATTGGCTGAATCGTTTTTATCAATCAGGGCGGTGTGTGTGTGTGTGTGTGTATGTGTGTGTGGGTGTTGGGAGGCAAGGGAGCATGTTGACCAAGGAGCAGAGGGCCCAGGAGCAGCAGGCTATAGGGAGGAGGCTGGATGTCCTATTGTTGGAGGGAGGGAGGGAGGGAGGGAGGGAGGGAGGGAGGGAGGGAGGGAGGGAGGGAGGGAGGGAGGGAGAATTTTAAGGACTCCTCTGCCTCTGCTCTAATCCCTGATTCAGCTCCACTGGGAAACAGAGGACGCACACAGACAGAGCGTGCAGAGTGGCTGAGACACAGAAGGACAGCTAGAAAGGAGAGGAGAGGAAGAAAGGCACAGGAGAGGATATGGAGGGGGAGAAAGAAGTATGACAAGATGGAGGGAGGTGGAGAGAACAAGGAATGATACACTACATGACCAAAAGTATGTGGACACCATCTCATTCCAAAATTAGGGGCATTAATATGTAGTTGGTCCCCTATTTGCTTCTATAACACCCTCCACTCTTCTGGGAAGTCTTTCCACTAGATGTTGGAACATTGCTGACAGGGACCTGCTTCCATTCAGCCACAAGAGCATTAGTGAGGTCAGGCGCTGATTTTGGGCGATTAGGCCATGCAGTCGACATTCCAATTCATCCCAAAAGTGCTCAACTGGGTTAAGGCCAGGGCTCTGTGCAGGCCAGTCAAGTTCTTTGACACCAATCTCGACAAACCATTTCTGTATGGACCTCGCTTTGTGCACAGGGGGGGCAGTGTCATGCTAAAACAGGAAAGAGCCTTCCCCAAACTGTTGCCACAAAGTTTGAATCACAGAATCGTCTAGAATGTCATTGTATGCTGTAGTGTTAAGATGTCCCTTTCCTGGAAATAAGAGGTCTAGCCCGAATCATGACAGCCCAATACCATTATTCCTCCTCCACCAAACTTTACACTTGGCACTATGCAGGTGTGGCAGGTAGCCTTGTGGTTAGAGCGTTGGGCCAGTAACCGAAAGGTTGCTGGATTGAATCCCTGAGCTGACAAGGTAAGAATCTGTCATTCTGCCCTGAACAAGGCAGTTAACCCATTGTCCCCAGTAGGCTGTCATTGTAAATAAGAAATTGCCTGGTTAAATTTAAAAAAAGCATTTGGGGAGGTAGCTTTCCCCTGGCATCCATGAAACCCAGCTTTGTCTGTTGGACTGCCAGATGGTGAAGTGTGATTTATCTCTCCAGAGAACTCTAGCTAACACTTGACATTGCACATGGTGATCTTAGGCTTGTGTGTGGCTGCGCAGCCATGGAAGCTCCTGATGAACGGTGCTTGTGATGACATTGCTTCTAGAGGCAGTTTGGAACTTGGTAGTGAGTGTTGCAACCAAGGACAGATGATTTGTACGCGCTTCAGCACCTGCCGGTATGTCAGTAGAGAGAGTCAGAGGAGGGGGAGAGTAATGGTCTTGATGTGGAGGAAGTAGATGAGGTGAAAGACATTGGAGAACAAAATTAAAAAGGAAGGAAGGAAGGAAGAAGAGGTGGTTGGAGGATAGGAACAAAGGGATCCAGAGAGAAGAGTCCAGAGAGAGAAGTCCAGAGAGAGAACAGAGAACAAAGGGAATAGAGATGAATGAATACAGGAATGAATCAAAAAGACGAGGGGAACAAGGGAACACATCTAGGCTGTCTGTCTTAGGGACAGCCGAATAACCCATTTAGGTTCTTGATATCACCTTTTTTGTAGACACAATCTTTAAATTTAATACCATCATCCACAGAAGCTTCTCCCTTCCTCCCTCCCCATCTCATTTCCCCCTCTGAATGGGACAGTCAAGCGTGTCTGTTACATGGTTGAGATCCCATTCATGCTACTGCTCCACCTATTCACACCTCCCTCTTTCTGGTGTGTAAGGATAGGTTCTGTGGTGTTAGACAGAAGTAGATTTCTAGGGGTTAAGGTTGAGCGCTTACAGCACAGAGCTGGCCCACTGGCCGAGAGGAGATAGAGCTTGATGGATGGCTTCAAAACCAGAGGAGAGGAGGGATGAGGGAAGGATGGAGGGAGGGAGGCAGAGAGAGACGAAAGAGAAGAAGAGGAGATAAAGCCTGATAGATGGTCATGAAATGAGAGGAGTGGAGAAAAGAGGGAGGGAGGGAGGGAGGGAGGGAGGGAGGGAGGGTCTCCTCATTCCATTTCCCCTCTGTCTGGTCTGCTGATGATGAAGGTCATTACTCACCATATTTGAGCCTCTGTCAAATTATAGATAGCGCTCTCTCTCTCTCACTTCCTCTCTTTCTCTCTCTCTCTCCCTTCCTCTCTCTCTCAATCTCTCTCTCAATTAAATTAAATTCAATTTCAATTGAAAGGCTTTATTGGCATGTAAAAAATATGTTTACATTCCCAAAGCAAGTGAAATAGATAATAAACAAAAGTGAAATAAACAATGAAAAATGTACAGTAAACATAAATAAAGACATTACAAAGACACTGCAAATAGTTAAAATATGAAAAGGAAAATAAATGAACATAAATATGGGTTGTATTTACAATGATGTTTGTTCTTCACTGATTGTCCTTTTCTTGTGGCAACAGGTCACAAATCTTGCTGCTGTGATGGAACACTGTATTTAATCCATGAATCCATCAGAGAGACACTGGCTCTGGTCTGACCTTATTAATGGTCAATGACCTTATGAATGGAGATATTAAACTCTGTAACTATGCCAGCTGAATAAAGGAAGGACAAGTTAGAGAATGCAAGATTGGGACCTCAGCCATTGTGTGTGTGTGTGTGTGTGTGTGTGTGTGTGTGTGTGTGTGTGTGTGTGTGGTGGGGGGGGGACTTCTGGTCCCCACAAGGATAGTTCTTAAAAGAATAGTAAAACAAGATAAAAATGTGTTTCTGTGACGTGTTGAGGTTGGACCCAGGTGCAGAGAAGACACCAGACGAGGAATCACAGTGGTTAAGGATAAACATAAGACTTTACTAAGAAACGGTAGCTGCAGGATCACAGTACACTTGAAAAAGCAACAAACACTAAGTCTCGAAAACTCACTCAGGAAACGACCACACAGAGTAAACAATTCAAGCTTCTGCAAAGAGAACCAGAAAACACACCTCTTTTAGCAGGGAAATCATAATGAGTAATAGAACACACCTCTTTTAGCAGGGAATCATAATGAGTAATAGAACACACCTCTTTTAGCAGGGAAATCATAATGAGTAATAGAACACACCTCTTTTAGCAGAGAAAGCATAATGAGTAATGGAACACACCTCTTTAAGCAGGGAAATCATAATGAGTAATAGAACACACCTCTTTTAGCAGGGAAATCATAATGAGTAATAGAACACACCTCTTTTAGCAGGGAAATCATAATGACTAATAGAACACACCTCTTTTAGATGGGAAATTATAATGAGTAATGGAACACACCTCTTTTAAAGGGGAAATCATAATGAGTAATAGAACACACCTCTTTTAAATGGGAAATCATGATGAGTAATAGAATACACCTCTTTTAAAGGGGAAATCACAATGAGCAATAGAATACACCTCTTTTAAAGGGGGAATCACAATGAGTAATAGAACACACCTCTTTTAAAGGGGAAATCACAATGAGTAATAGAACACACCTCTTTTAAAGGGGAATTCATAATGAGCAATAGAACACACCTCTTTTAAAGGGGGAATCACAATGAGTAATAGAACACACCTATTTTAAAGGGGAAATCATAATGAGTAATAGAATACACCTCGTTTAAAGGGGAAATCATAATGAGTAATAGAACACACCTCTTTTAAAGGGGAAATCATAATGAGCAATAGAGCACTCCTCTTTTAAAGGGGAAATCATGATGAGTAATAGAACACACCTCTTTTAAATGGGAAATCATGATGAGTAATAGAATACACCTCTTTTAAAGGGGAAATCACAATGAGCAATAGAATACACCTCTTTTAAAGGGGAATCATAATGAGTAATAGAACACACCTCTTTTAGCAGGGAAATCATAATGAGTAATAGAACACACCTCTTTTAGCAGGGAAATCATAATGAGTAATAGAACACACCTCTTTTAGATGGGAAATTATAATGAGCAATGGAACACACCTCTTTTAAAGGGGAAATCATAATGAGTAATAGAACACACCTCTTTTAAAGGGGAAATCATAATGAGTAATAGAACACACCTCTTTTAAAGGGGAAATCATAATGAGTAATAGAACACACCTCTTTTAAAGGTGAAATCACAATGAGTAATAGAACACACCTCTTTTAAATGGGAAATCATGATGAGTAATAGAATACACCTCTTTTAAAGGGGAAATCACAATGAGCAATAGAATACACCTCTTTTAAAGGGGGAATCACAATGAGTAATAGAACACACCTCTTTTAAAGGGGAAATCACAATGAGTAATAGAACACACCTCTTTTAAAGGGGAATTCATAATGAGCAATAGAACACACCTCTTTTAAAGGGGGAATCACAATGAGTAATAGAACACACCTATTTTAAAGGGGAAATCATAATGAGTAATAGAATACACCTCGTTTAAAGGGGAAATCATAATGAGTAATAGAACACACCTCTTTTAAAGGGGAATTCATAATGAGCAATAGAGCACTCCTCTTTTAAAGGGGAAATCATGATGAGTAAAAGAACACACCTCCTTTAAAGGGGAAATCATAATGACTAATAGAACACACCTCTTTTAAAGGGGATATCATAATGAGTAATAGAACACACCTCTTTTAGCAAGGAAATCATAATGAGTAATAGAACACACCTCTTTTAAAGGTGAAATCACAATGAGTAATAGAATACACCTCTTTTAAAGGGGGAATCACAATGAGTAATAGAACACACCTCTTTTAAATGGAAAATCATGATGAGTAATATAACACACCTCTTTTAAAGGGGAAATCATAATGAGTAAAAGAACACACCTCCTTTAAAGGGGAAATCATAATGAGTAATAGAACACACCTCTTTTAAATGGGAAATCATAATGAGTAATAGAACACACCTCTTTTAAAGGTGAAATCATAATGAGTAATAGAACACACCTCTTTTAAAGGGGAAATCATAATGAGTAATAGAACACACCTCTTTTAAAGGGGAAATCATAATGAGTAATAGAACACACCTCTTTTAAAGGGGAAATCATAATGAGTAATAGAACACACCTCTTTTAAAGGGGAAATCATAATGAGTAATAGAACACACCTCTTTTAAAGGGGAAATCATAATGAGTAATAGAACACACCTCTTTTAAAGGGGAAATCATTATGAGTAATAGAACACACCTCTTTTAAAGGGGAAATCATAATGAGTAAAAGAACACACCTCCTTTAAAGGGGAAATCATAATGAGTAATAGAACACACCTCTTTTAAAGGGGAAATCATAATGAGTAATAGAACACACCTCTTTTAAATGGGAAATCATAATGAGTAATAGAATACACCTCTTTTAAAGGGGGAATCACAATGAGTAATAGAACACACCACTTTTAAAGGGGAAATCACAATGTGTAATAGAATACACCTCTTTTAAAGGGGGAATCACAATGAGTAATAGAACACACCTCTTTTAAATGGAAAACCATAATGAGTAATAGAACACACCCCTTTTAAAGGGGAAATCACAATGAGTAATAGAACACACCTCTTTTAAAGGGGAAATCATAATGAGTAATAGAACACACCTCTTTTAGCAGGGAAATCATAATGAGTAATAGAACACACCTCTTTTAAATGGGAAATCACAATGAGTAATAGAATACACCTCTTTTAAAGGGGAAATCATAATGAGTAATAGAATACACCTCGTTTAAAGGTGAAATCACAATGAGTAATATAATACACCTCTTTTAAAGGGGGAATCACAATGAGTAATAGAACACACCTCTTTTAGCAGGGAAATCATAATGAGTAATAGAATACACCTCGTTTAAAGGTGAAATCACAATGAGTAATATAATACACCTCTTTTAAAGGGGAAATCATAATGAGTAATAGAACACACCTCTTTTAAATGGGAAATCATAATGAGTAATAGAACACACCTCTTTTAAAGGGGAAATCATAATGAGTAATAGAACACACCTCTTTTAAATGGGAAATCATAATGAGTAATAGAACACACCTCTTTTAAATGGGAAATCATAATGAGTAATAGAACACACCTCTTTTAAATGGGAAATCATAATGAGATAGAACACACTTGAGGATCATAATGGTCTCTAGGATGGTCTCTAGGATGGTCTCTAGGATGGTCTCTAGGATGACCTTCTGGTGACGGGTGGAACATTGACAATTTTAGGTTCAGGGGTTAGAAATAGGGTTAGGGGTAAGCGGTTAGGTTTAGATACATTGTCATCACCAGAAATAATGTTCACACACAATCACTCAGTCACCACATAAAGAGTGCACTGACACAACAAAATAAAAAATGTAGACTTCTGTCTCCTTGATGCTTGCTTCCATGTTCAAACACACACACACACACACACACACACACACACACACACACACACACACACACACACACACACACACACACACACACACACACACACACACACACACACACACACACACACACACACTCACACACACACACACCCCGTAAGCCAAACTCTGTGTGTTTCAGCTGCGTCCAGGCGAGGCCTTCACTGTGTACCACACCAGCCCTACTCTGTCCAGTCTGTCCAAACCAGTGGTTCTGTGGACCCAACAGGACGTCTGCAAGTGGCTGAAGAAACACTGTCCCCACAACTACCTGACCTACGTAGAAGCCTTCTCCCACCATGCTATCACAGGTAACGTGTAGAAACTTTCTCCAACCTCGCAATCACAGGTAATGTGTAGAAACCTTCTCCAACCCCTCTACCACAGGTAATGTGTAGAAACCTTCTCCAGCCCCTCTACCACAGGTAATGTGTAGAAACCTTCTCCAACCCCTCTACCACAGATAATGTGTAGAAACCTTCTCCAACCCCACCCCTGCTGAAATGTGAATTCATCTCCCAGTGTCTGGTGGAAAGCAGACTGAACCAGATTTTCCTCAAGGATTTTGCCTGTGCTTAGCTCCATTCTGTTTCTTTTCTATCCTGAAAAAATCCCCAGTCCTTAACGTTTACAAGCATACCCTAAACATGATGCAGCCAACACTATGCTTGAAAATTGAGGAGTGGTACTCAGTAATGTGTTGTATTGGATTTTCCCTAAACATAACACTTTCTATTCAGGACAAACAGTTCATTGCTTTGCCACATTTTTTGCAGTATTACTTTAGTGCCTTGTTGCAAACATTATGCATGTTTTGAAATATTTGTATTCTGTACAGGCTTCCTTTTTTTAACTCTGTCATTTAGCTCAGTATTGTGGTATAACTACAATGTTGTTGATCCATCCTCAGTTTTCTCCTATCACAGCCATTAAACTCTGTAACTGTTTTAAAGTCACCTTTGGCCTCATGGTGAAATCTCTGACCGGTTTCCTTCCTCTCACCGAGTTAGGAAGGACGCCTGTCTCTTTGTAGTGACTGGGTATATTGATACACCATCGAATGTGTATTTAATAACTTCACCATGCTCAAAGAAATATTCAATGTCTGCTTCTTTTTTTTACCCATCTACCAAAAGGTGCCCTTTGCAAGGCATTGGAAAGCCTCCCTGGTCTTTTCGGTTGAATCTGTGTTTGAAATTCATTGCTGGACTGAGGGACCTTACAGATAATTGTATGTGTGGGGTACAGAGATGAGGTAGCCATTAAAACATCATGTTAAACACTATTATTGCATACAGAGGGAGTCCATGCAACTTATTATGTGACTTGTTAAGCACATTTTCACTCCCAAACTGATTTAGGCTGCCATAACAAAGGGGTTGAATACTCATTGACTCAAGACAGGTTTTCATTTTTTATTAATTTGTAAACATTTCTAAAAACATAATTCCACCTTGACATTATGGGGTATTATGTGTAGGCCAGTGACAACAATCCCAAAATGTAATCCATTTTAAACACAAAAACATTGGAAAAGTCAAGGCGTGTGAATACTTTCTGAAGGCACTATACAGACAGGCATTATAGTAGCCCCAGGAGCTAAAGCCTTCAGATCTCAAGCAAGTTTATTCATCACCCAAGCTTATTCTCTACACTTCGCTACTCTCCACCGCCCAGAGAACTGAAGCTCCTGTACTCCGAGAGTTGGGACCAATTCACACAGGTCTCTGAAAAGGCTTAGCCTGAGAAACCAAATCTCACACAAATTGTATTTTTAGTTCCTTAGCTGGTTCCACAGCTTCGCTTTTTCAGCTGCGGGACTTAAGAAACGGTTTACACCTAAATCTCTCACAAGGAGATTTAAAGACCATTCATGCAGCCAAAGCTAAGAAAGGAACGCTGTGTTTCTGTGGAAGAAAAGGAAAGCTGTTGAAGCGGACGTAGTTTACGGTGTTCTCACACACATGCATTAGACACATTGTTAACAGACACCTACACACTCATGCACACACACACGCACGCACACACACACACACACAGTACGTACTGTATATGAGCGTTCACTTCTCTTAGCCTTGAGTCAGACAGTACAGAACAGGTCCCTTTCAGAGCCACTCACAGAGAACAGATTGCTTTTCTAAACTGCAGGGTCAGCCATCACTCACTAAGTCACTCTGCACCTTGATACACGTACACAGTGTTTGCCTGCCTCAAGTTACAGAGAACCCAGCAACAGCAGATCATATCTCTTTGATTTATTCATCATATTTATATGTTATATTACAGACACTAGCACATGCATGAACACACACATTCACACACACACGCACATGCACGCACACACACACACACACACACACAGGTGCAGTTTGTCTCATTATGTGTATAAAATGTGGAAGCTACAGGCAGCACCAGTTAAATAGAGAATCAGCTAGCCATAGAATTACATATAGAACCTGATTGTTATAAAGATGTGTTTGATCATAAGGCTACTCCGATTATTTATTGCTAGCAAATCCCCATGTGATTCGAGTGAAGGTATTTTCCCTCAGTTTACAATTGCAGTGGTTAGTGGTGAGTGCTTTGTGTTTGTTGCTGCTTCTCGGAGCTCCACTCGTGTACATGGGCGTTCTATACGAGGTGCACCCGCAGACATGTCTACATCCACAGTTGCTCGAGAAGCGCGCACCCCTTTTCCTGCAGTTTTCATTTTTCATTGAATGTATTATTTTGGTTATTGAGATCTCTGCTTTTAAATGTACCAGTTGAGTTAGAAAGACCTGTGTGAATGTGAGGATGGTGTTAAGGTTGTCGTAGTCGTTCTCCTCCGCAGACGAGGAGGAGCATGGATTGGACCAAGATGCGGAGTAGTAGGTATTCATGATTTAATGAACAAACAACAAACACTACAAATTACGAAACTCTACAAACGTGACTAACCTGAAAACAGTCCTGTGTGGCCCAAACACTGACACAGGAAACAAACACCCACAAAACACCAGTGAAACCCTGGCTGCCTTAGTATGACTCTCAATCAGGGACAAACGATACACACCTGTCTCTGATTGAGAATCATACCAGGCCAAACACAAAATCCCAACATAGAAAAACAAACCTAGACCAACCCACCCAACTCACGCCCTGACCAACTAAAACAAATACATAACAAAGGAAAACAGGTCAGGAACGTGACAGATGGTTATTAGTCTTTGGTAGACATATTAGCCCAATACAACCTCTGTGTCGGGTAAATAGTTTTCAACCAGTTACTTGGTTATTTGCAACCATGAAACCATGAGGCAATGGTTCAGGCAATTGTTTAGCCAGGGCCGGCAATACCAATAAGCAACATAAGCAGACACTTTTTTACCACAGATTTTTATTTAAAAAAATGGTAATTCAGTCAGGGTCTCAACTTCCTGTTGAGAGTTAGAATAGTAGAATACACAAGTTGTAATTTCTAAATGTGGTTGTGCATCAAGTCACTGACAGTCACTCAATTAGCCCATGCCAGCTATTTGTTTTAGATAGCTGGCTAAATGAACTTACCTAGCAATCTAAACCTTGCAGTAATCATGACTGAATTACCTACCAGGCACTAAGGGCATGTATCAATAAGGGGGATCATAGCTTTCACCTGGATTCACCTGGTCAGTCTGTCATGAAAAGTGTAGGTATCTTTAATGTTGTGAACACTCTGTGTAAGCAACCACTGCTACCTGCACTATCCTTCTTTCTTAACTTCGTATGGCTGCATCCCGTTAACGGGATGCTATGACAACAGCCAGTGAAAGTGCAAGGCGCCAAATTCAAACAACAGAAATCTCATAACTAAAATTCCTCAAACATACATATGTCTTATATCATTTTAAATGTAATCTTGTTGTTAATCTCACCAAAGTGTCCGATTTCAAATGTGCTTTTCAGCGAAAGCACTACAAACGATTATGTTAGGTCACCACCAATCCACAATAAGCACAGCCATTTTTCCAGCAAAAGATAGAAGTCACAAAAAGCTGAAATAGAGATAAAATTAATCACTAACCTTTGATGATCTTCATCAGATGACACTCATAGGACTTCATGTTACACAATACATGCATGTTTTGTTTGATAAAGTTCACGTTTATATAAAAGAAATCTGAGTTTACATTGGCGCGTTACATTCACTAGTTCCAAAAACATCAAGTGATTTTGCATAGCCACATTGTTTCAACAGAAATACTCATCATAAATGTAGATGATAATACAAGTTATACACATGGAATTATAGATATACCTCTCCTTAATGCAACCGCTGTGTCAGATTTCAAAAAACTTTACGGAAAAAGCAAACCATGCAATAATCTGAGACGGCGCTCAGAACAATAGCCAAATTAGCCGCCATGTTGGAGTCAACAGAAACCAGAAAATACATGATAAATGTTTCCTTACCTTTGATGAACTTCATCAGAATGCAGTCCTAGGAATCCCAGGTCCACAATAAATGCTTGATTTGTTCGATAATGTCCGTTATTTATGTCCAATTAGCTACTTAATTCCAAAGTCACAAAGCGCGTCCACTATAACGTGCCGAAATGTCCAAAAGTTCCGTAACAGTCAGTAGAAACATGTCAAACGATGTACTGAATCAATCTTTAGAATGTTGTTAACTTCTTTGGGGTACCCCCCCCTTCTTCTCAATTTCTGCCTAAAGACATACCCTAATCTAACTGCCTGTAGCTCAGGCTCAGAAGCAAGGATATGCATATTCTTGGTATCATTTGAAAGGAAACACTCTGCATTTTGTGGAAATGTGAATTCAATGTAGGAGAATATAACACAATAGATCTGGTAGAAGAACTAACTAACTACCTAACTAATTATTTACACATTTTCTATTTACAATATTGTGAAGACCCTCAGTCCTCTATATTGTGCTGCTGGTGTCATGGCCCATAGCAGTCTATTTCTGCTGTAAAGCAGAGGCTTACTGAACAGGTGGTGCAAGTGATGGGGCATTTCCTGTGACAAAGGGCACAACGACGTCTCCCTACTGTGCCCTTTTTGCCCTGAGGCACATTCATGCCTGCAGAGATTAATCTGGGCAGGTGAACACCACTGGTTGGAGCAGAAGGTACTGCAGTGGACTTGCTGTAGTAAAAAAGCTCCTGGATGAGCAGCTCCCTGAAGGCTAGCTGTGAGATGGGGGGCTGTCTCTATCAATTTCCTCTATAATTTGGGTTAAATCTGTATACTTAGACTTTGTTTTAGCTTTTCCTGATTTATTCGCCATAATTTAAATATATAAGCTTGTTGAAAATGCTATTGAATATGTACTGCTATGCGTTACACTCGTGGCTCCGTCAAGTAGGATTTGCAATGGCGAATGAACCTCTTTTACGCCAGAGTTTACGACAAAGGCTGGTCTTCAAACGTATAACCATTACATATTGCCGTTTACCTCAGCTCATTGGCTATCTTCCAAGCTAGATTTCAAGATGATCAGTGGTCATTGGGCCAATCGGTCTATCGTCGATACAGTCAATCAACGATAGACCGGTCCTACCATTGGTGCGCAATGAGGTCATTGATTGGTGTCTTCAAATCGGTGTGTTTCGGTCAATACGTCCCGGGAAAAGAGCCATCATGTATGGTTGTGTTACTAACAACCAGAGGATTGCAATGAAACCAACCATTTGTTTAGTGTGTGTAATTACCACGAATGCTTCGTCCAAAGTTGAATGAGATGGAAATCACGACGCAACCGGTTTACAAATGTTTCGTGTTAGGCTATAAAAATGTATTTTATCAAACAAAACGAACATTCACTGTGTAGTTAGGACACTTGGCATTGCCACCAGAGGAAGATCTTCAATGGTAAGCGATTCATTTTATTGTTATTTCTGACTTTCGTGACGCTAATGCTTGTTTGGAAAATGCTAGTAATACTTGTGTGTGTGGGGCGCCGTCCTCAGAAAATCGCATGTTTGCTTTTGCAGTAAACCTTTTTGAAATCTGACACAGCGGCTGGATTAATAAGACGTTCATCTTTTAAATGATGTAAGATACATGTATTTACAAGAATGTTTAATACAACGAATGGTGTATTTAAAATGTTAGCTCTCTGCAGTTTCACCGGATGTTGGCCTGGTGGGACGTTAGCGTCTCACCTACCCTAGAGAAGTTAACATACATCTTGAATAACGTTCCAACTGGAGAATTAGATTGACTTCAGTTGAGCGATGGAACGGAGCTGCCTATCACGTGGTCAAAGCATGGTCAGCTCGTGGCAGTGGTGACTAATTCCTGTCTCCTTCGGCCCCCCTTCACATTAGAGTCATCAGACAAAGTTCTATTGACTGTTGACATCTAGCTGGAAGCCGTAGGAAGTCTAGTGGAAGCCGTAAGAAAACTCATCCATATCTTGCTGTAATTTCAATGAGAGCTTGGTTGAAAATCTGCCACCCTCCAAACAGGAAGTGGAACTTCTCAGGTTTTTGCCTGCCATATGAGTTCTGTTATACTCACAGACATAATTCAAACAGTTTTAGAAACTTCAGTGTTCACTATCCAATACTAATAATGATATGCAAATATTCGCAACGATGACTAAGGAGCAGGCCGTTTACTCTGGACACCTCTGTGCACCTTTCATCCAAGCTACTCAATACTGCCCCTGCAGCCATAAGAAGTTGAACGATTGGTGTCCCGCTAGCGGGACAACTTCCGGTCAAACTGGAGGGCGTGTAATTCAAATAAATTCTAATAGTTATTATAGCGGTTAAGCATTTAGGTACATATACGTGTCTTTTATATATTTAAATTCTTGTTAATCTAACTGCACTGTCCGATTTACAGTAGCTATTACAGCGAAAACATGCCATGGGATTGTTTGAGGACAGTGCCCCACATCAAAATATTTTTCCACTGGCACAGGTTTCATACATTTACATATAAAGAGTAAATATTCACTTACTTTTTGAAAGTCTTCCTCTGAATTGTCATCCAGAGGGTCCCAGCAATAACATGTAGTGTCATTTTGTTAGATAAAATCAGTTTTTATATCCCAAAAAGTCAGTCAAGTTGGCGCCATCGATTTGAGTAATCCACTCGTTCAACTTGCAGAGAAAGGAATCCGAATATCTACCCCTTAACTTTGTGTCAACAAGTCAAATTACGTTTCTATTTACTCCTCAGACACCCTAAAATGTAACCAAACTATAATATTTCTTACGGAAAGAAGTATGTTCAATTAGAAACCGATTTTAGCAGGTGCGTCCTGTCTTCATGGCGTGCACAAACACAAATTTCCAAGACTGTGTCCCTGTACTAAAACTGATATTTCTTATTTGTTTTTGAAGTTACAAGCCTGAAACCTTAAACATAGACAGCTGACACCCTGTGGAAGCCATAGGAATTGCACTTACTTTTTTATTACTTGCCTTTCTAAGAGGATGGTCTCTCTCAACAAAACAATTGGATGTTTTTTCTTTGG
>NC_074672.1:31890736-31910736 GCF_029448725.1 Salvelinus fontinalis | reverse complement strand
CAAGGCAGAGTTCCTCTGTCCAGTCTCAACGTCAACAGTGAAGAGGCGACTCCGGGATGTGGGCCTTCTAAACAGAGTGCCTCTGTCCAGTCTCAACGTCAACAGTGAAGAGGCGACTCCGGGATGCTGGCCTTCTAGGCAGAGTTCCTCTGTCCAGTCTCAACGTCAACAGTGAAGAGGCGACTCCGGGATGCTGGCCTTCAAGGCAGAGTTCCTCTGTCCAGCGTCTGTGTTCTTTTTCCCAACTTAATCCTATATTTTTATTGGCCAGTCTGAGATATGTATTTTTCTTTGCATCTCTGCCTAGAAGGCTAGCATCCCGGAGTCGCCTCTTCACTGTTGACGTTGAAACTGGTGTTTTGCAGGTAATATTTTGTGGGTACTGAGGCGCCATGGATTGATGAGGAATTTAAAAACTGTATGGTTGAAAGAGATGGGGCTAAAGAAGTGGCTAATAAGTCTGACTGCACATCTGACTGGCTGACTTACTGCAAATTGGAGAAATTATGTAATTAACTTCAACAAAAAGAAGAAGAAACTGTATTATGAAGCCAAGATCAATGATATAAAGGATTATGGAAAAAAATGTTTGAGTATTTAAATGAAATTATGGGCAGAAAGACAAATTCAACTCCATCTTTCATTGAATCAAATGGCTTATTCATCACAAAACCATTTAATTTAAGGCCAATTATTTTAATGATTATTTCATTGGCAAAAAGGGCAAGCTTAGCCAGGAAATGCCAACAACGAACAGTGAGCAATTGTATTAATGCATGAAAAAAACGAATAATGAAAGAAAACCATTGTAAGTTTGAATTTTGTAAAGTTAGTGTTGGAGAGGTGGGGAAATGATTGTTATCGATGACAGACCTCCTGGCATTGACAACTTAGATGGAAAGCTACTAGGATGGTAGCTGACTCTATAGCCACTCCTTTCTGTCATATTTTTAATCTGAGCCTAGAGGAAAGTCTTTGTCCTCAGGCGGGAAGCCAAAGTCATTCCGCTAACCAAGAGTGGTTCTAACAGCAGACCTATAAACTTGCTGCCAGCTCTTAGCAAACTGTTGAAAAAACTTGTGTTTGACCAAATACAATGCTATTTCCCTGTAAACAAATCAACAACAGACTTTCAGCATGCTTATAGAGAAGGGAACTCAACATGTACTGCACTGACACAAATTACTGATGATTGGTTGAAAGATATTGATAATAAGAAGATTGTGGGAGCTATACTGTTAGATTTTAGTGCAGCCTTTGATATTATTGACCATAACCTGTTGTTGAAAAAACTTTTGTGTAATGGCTTTTCAACCTCTGCCATATTGTGGATTCAGAGCTATTTATCTAATAGATCTCAAAGAGTTTTCTTTAATGGGAGCTTCCCTAATGTCAAACATGTCAAGTGTGGTGTACCGCAGGGCAGCTCTCTAGGCCCTCTACTCTTTTCTATTTTTACCAATGACCTGCCACTGGCATTAAACAATGCATGTGTGTCCATGTATGCTGATGATTCAACCATATATGCATCAGCAACCACCTCTAATGAAGTAACTGAAACCCTTAACAAAGAGTTGCAGTCTGTTTTGGAATGGGTGGCTAGTAATAAACTGGTCCTGAACATCTCTAAAACTAAGAGCATTGTATTTGGTACAAATCATTCCTTAAGTTCACGACCTCAGCTGAATCTGGTAATGAATGGTGTGGCTGTTGAACAAGTTGAGGAGACTACATTACTTGGTGTTACTTTAGATTGTAAACTGTCATGGTCAAAAGATATAGATTCAAAGGTTGTAAAGATGGGGAGAGGTCTGGCCGTAATAAAGAGATGCTCTGCTTTTTTGACACCACACTCCAAAAAGCAAGTTCTGCAGGCTCTAGTTTTGTCTAATCTTGATTATTGTCCAGTCGTGTGGTCCAGTGCTGCAAGGAAAGACCTAGTTAAGCTGCAGCTGGCCCAAAACAGAGCGGCACGTCTTGTTCTTCATTGTAATCAGAGGGCTGATATATAAATACTATGCATGCCAGTCTCTCTTGGCTAAGAGTTGAGGAGAGACTGACTGCATCACTTCTTCTTTTTATAAGAAACATTAATTTGTTGAAAATCCCAAATTGTTTGTATAGTCAACTTACACACAGCTCTGACACACACACTTACCCTACCAGACATGCCACCAGTGGTCTTTTCACAGTCCCCAAATCCAGAACAAATTCAAGAAAGCGTACAGTATTATATAGAGCCCTAATTGCATGGAACTTCCTTCCATCTCATATTGCTAAAATAAACAGTAAACCTGGTTTTATGTAGGCTACGTGTGCCTTTTATAAATTATGTAGTTCTGTTTTTGTGCTGTTCTTGTCTATTGATGTTCTGTATTATGTCATTCTGTATTATGTTTCATATTTTGTATGGACCCCAGGAAGAGTAGCTGCTGCTTTTGCAACAGCTAATGGGGATCCTAATAAAATATCAAATACCAAATAGACAGGGACAGAGAGGGACAGATAGAGAGAGAGATAGACAGGGACAGAGAGGGACAGATAGAGAGAGAGATAGACAGGGACAGAGAGGGACAGATAGAGAGAGGGATAGACATGGACAGAGAGGGACAGATATAGAGAGATATAGACAGGGACAGAGAGGGACAGACAGAGAGAGATAGACAGGGAGAGAGAGGGACAGCTAGAGATAGAAAGGGAGAGAGAGGGACAGATAGAGAGAGAGAGAGAGAGAGAGAGAGAGAGAGAGAGAGAGAGAGAGAGAGAGAGAGAGAGAGAGAGAGAGAGAGAGAGAGAGAGAGAGAGAGAGAGAGAGAGAGGGAGAGGGAGAATTAAAATGCTGTGTCGGGCATTTCTGTTAATAGAGTACCAAATTTAATTTCCCAGTTCAACAAGCCTTGACTGTGTCCTATCAGAGACAGCTAATTGAGTGTCCCTATAAAACACCTGAGAACCAAGGGGACAGGTGGGCGGGGGGGGGGGGGGGGGGTGGAAGGATGTAGAGAGGAGAGGAAGTGAGGTGAAGACTGGGCTGATGTGAGGGAGGTGAGAGAGGGGTGATTAAGGGGTAGGGGGTGGAGGTAGTGAGTGTTGGAATGAGGAAAGGAGGAAGTGAAAAGAGGGGGGCGGTTAAGACTACCACTACTCTCATTGTCGGAGAGTCCTAGAGAATGCATTCGGCATCATGGCAGCAAGAATGACTATTCTTGGTCGGCCCATTTACATTTACATTTGAGTCATTTAGCAGATGTTTTTATACTATGTTAGAGTGACTTACAGTACAGTATCTTCCATTTGAATATAGCTAGGTGAGATAACCACATATCACAATCATAGTTGTGGCAGAGTACAACAATCTCCAAGGGCCAGGGAGACTCTCTTGTGCCAGGGCGACACGGCTTGCAAGTGAAACAAGAAACATGGCGCCGATAGAAATGGCAGACGTGCTTCTAGCCCCTAGGCATTAACCTCTCCCTCAACGTCAACAAAACAAAGGAGCTGATTGTGGACTTCAGAAAACAGCAGAGGGAGCACCCCTCTATCCACATCGACGGGACCACAGTAGAGAAGATGGAAAGCTTCAAGTTCCTCGCCGTCCACATCACTGACAAACTGAAATGGTCCACCCACACAGACAGTGTGGTGAAGAAGGCGCAACAGCACCTCTTCAATCTCAGGAGGCTGAAGAAATTTGGCTTGGCACCTAAAACCCTCACACATTTTTACAGATGCACAATTGAGAGCATCCTGTTGGGCTGTATCACCACCTGGTATGGCAACTGCACCGCCCGCAGCTGCAGGGCTCTCCAGAGGGTGGTGCGGTCTGCCCAACGCATCATCAGGGGCAAACTACTTTCCCGTCCAGGACACCTACAGCACCCAATGTCACAGGAAGGCCAAAAAGATCTTCAAGGACAACAACAACCCGAGCCACTGCCTGTTCACCCCGCTATCATCCAGAAGGCGAGGTCAGAACAGGTGCATCAAAGCTGGGACAGAGAGACTGAAAAACAGCTTCTATCTCAAGGCCATCAGACTGTTAAATAGCATTCACTAGCACATTAAAGGCTGCTACCCTATATACATAGACTTTAATAATGGAACACTAATCACTTTAATAATGTTTACATATTTTGCATTACTCATCTCATATGTATATAATGTATTCTATTCTATTGCACTGTATCTTAGTCTATGCCGCACTGACATTGCTTGTCCAAATATGTATATATTCTTAATTCCATTCCTTTACTTAGTTGTGTGTATTGAGTGTATTGTTGTGAAATTGTTAGATATTACTGCACTGTTGGAACTAGAAACACAAGCATTTCGCTACACCTGCAATAACATCTGCTAAACACGTGTATGTAACCAATACATTTTTTATTTTGATTTGAAGTTCAGGGACTTCTTCCTCTCCCCCCTTGATGTGTGCCATGGCAGGAAGACATGGTTAGGAGAGAACAACTCAACCCAAGGCCAGCCAATCATGCAGAATAGGCCTTTGTTTGGACTGCTCACACAGAAACCCATTGATGGACGCATACAGTTCTTTATGTGTGCATTGTGAACCAAAGTACTTTGTACTAAAATGTAGAGTTTTAACTTCTTGTCAATATGGGGGCGCTGTTTCCACTTTGGAAAAAATCGTGCCCAAATTAAACTGCCTCGTACTCTATTCTAGATCGTACAATATGCATATTATTATGCATGCACTTCATACGCCTTCCACTAGATGTCAACAGGCAGTGGAAGGTGGAATGGGGTGTCTAGCTTGATCTGAGGTCGAACAAGAGCTCTTGGAATGATGTGTCCAGAATTTCCTTTCTCTACCTAGGCGCCGGAACCACCTCCATATTGTCTTATGATAAGCGTTCGGTATACACGGCTAATATCTCCGGCTTTGTTTTTATTTGATACATATTAGAAAAACATCATAAAGTAGGTTTTTTCAACCGAGTTTCATCAGTTTATTCAACGTTTAATGGGACTTTTGGAGTTTTCCGTTCTCCGCGTCGAGAGAAATTGGGAACGTCATCAACATTGGCTAACCTTGTGGAGCGAATTCGACAGGAGAAGATTCTAAAACCAAACAACGATTTATCCTCGACCTAGGACTCCTTGTACAAGATTCTGATGGAAGCTCAACAAAAGTAAGAACAATTTATGATGTTATTTCATATTTCTGTGGAAAATGTTATTCCTATTCTCTGCCGTTTTGGCGGGCGCTGTCTTGCAATAACGCAAGCTGTTTGTTATGGGAAAGTTATTTTTAAAAATCTAACACGGCGGTTGCATTAAGAACCAGTGTATCTTTCATTTGCTGTCCAACATGTATTTTTTAGGAAAGTTTATGATGAGTTCTTTGGTCAGATTAGGTGAGTGTCCAAACTAGCTCCGGACATTCTGGTGAATCGATGCTACATATTCACAATGTATAGCCACGGTTTACAGCTCTAAATATGCACATTTTCGAACAAAACATAAGCGTATTGTATAACCTGATGTTATAAGACTGTCATCTGATGAAGTTGGTCAAGGTTAGTGATTAATTTTATATATTTTGCTGGTTTTTGCGATCGCTACCTTTTGCTGCTAATAAATGCATTTGTGTGTTTGGCTATTGTGGTAAGCTAATATAATGCTATATTGTGTTTTCGCTGTAAAACACTTACAAAATCGGAAATATTGGCTGGATTCACAAGATGTTTATCTTTCATTTGCTGTACACCATGTATTTTTCATAAAAGTTTTATGATGAGTATTTAGGTATTTCACGTTGCTCTCTGTAATTATTCTGGCTGCTTTGGTGATATTTTTGATGGTAGCTGCAATGTAAAACTATGATTTATACCTCAAATATGCAAATTTTCGAACAAAACATACATTTATTGTATAACATGTTATAAGACTGTCATCTGATGAAGTTGTTTCTTGGTTAGTGACTAATTATATCTCTATTTGGTCGTTTTTGTGATAGCTACCTATGCGGTAGAAAAATGGTGAAAATATGCGGTTGAGTCTTTTGCTATTGTGGTTAGCTAATAGAAATACATATTGTGTTTTCGCTGTAGAACATTTTAAAAATCGGAAATGATGGCTGGATTCACAAGATGTTTATCTTTCATTTGTTGTATTGGACTTGTGATTTCATGAAAATTATATTATATGATATCCCTGTCGCGTTAGGCTAGGCTATGCTAGTCAGCTTTTTTGATGAGGAGGATCCCGGATCCGGGAGAGAGAAGCGGTAGATTAATCTTGTTAATAAAATGAAACTTGATTCTGTTGTCTCAGTGTGCATTCATTTAGATTAGATTGAACTACACCACAAAAGTAGCTCAACTCAACTGTCAGCACTTGATGTTCAAATAGAATGCTTTGAAACACCTTGTTTTGAGGCGAAGAACTGGCAACAGAGCTCATTCAGCACACCTTTATTCTTGCCTATGAAAGTAAACCACAATACAATACAAAAGTGTCTGCTAAGAACAGACGTGTGTAATGAATATTCAGGGAGAAAAAGGTGTAGATTCACACGCAGAGCGCAGCATATGTTTATTAAGCCTTGCAGAAGGCAGGAATCGTGGTCACAGGCAGCCAATGGTCAAACACAGGTAGGCAGTCAAAAACAAACAATACCTCACAACAATACAAACAGAAAGAACTGAACTAAGTAGGGAGCTGATGAGACCCGGTGAGAAAGGAACACAGGTGAAATCAATGAACAAAAATGAAAGACAGGGCTACGTTCCAGAACACAAAGAAACAGGGCAACGTTCAAGAACACAAAGAAACAGGGCTACATTCCAGAACACAAAGAAACAGGGCAACGTTCCAGAACACAAAGAAACAGGGCTACGTTCCAGAACACAAAGAAACAGGGCAACGTTCCAGAACACAAAGAAACAGGGCTACATTCCAGAACACAAAGAAACAGGGCTACGTTCCAGAACACAAAGAAACAGGGCAACGTTCCAGAACACAAAGAAACAGGGCAACGTTCCAGAACACAAAGAAACAGGGCTATATTCCAGAACACAAAGAAACAGGGCTACATTCCAGAACACAAAGAAACAGGGCTACGTTCCAGAACACAAAGGAATAGGGCTACGTTCCAGAACACAAAGAAACAGGGCTACGTTCCAGAACACAAAGAAACAGGGCTACATTCCAGAACACAAAGAAACAGGGCTACGTTCCAGAACACAAAGGAATAGGGCTACGTTCCAGAACACAAAGAAACAGGGCTACGTTCCAGAACACAAAGAAACAGGGCTACGTTCCAGAACACAAAGAAACAGGGCTACGTTCAAGAACACAAAGAAAAAGAACACAAGGATGACTAAGAAAAGAAAAGCAGAACCTTACAACATGTAAACAACACGTGTCAATTAAATATAATTAGTGTCAGACAATAAATGCAATTATTTGCACAATAGTACAAATGTGTCTGCGAAAAACAGACATATAAACAACAAAAGTGCCTATGGAATAAAATGAAAGTGTCTAGTGTCTGACTCCTGAGATGTCTGTGGTCCCAGTCGTTCGGTCCCTATCCTCTTCTTGAAGTCATGCACAAACTCATGCAGCTGGTGATGAAATTCCCCCCAGAGTTTTGCCGATAGTTCATCCATGAAATCTTCTTTAGGTGCCAGGGCCCTGTAGAGGATGAAAAGAGGGGTGGAAATTAGAGGAGTGTCTGTGGAGAGCAGTGTGCATGGTGAGGAGAGGAGGAAAGAGGACAACAGAATATGGGAGAGGGTATCAGAGTAAAGGAGGAGAGTCTGAAATGATTTGCCTCTGGGACAAGCTGGTGGCTCGGTACATAACGTTCTCCAGATCTTGATTTGGAATGCCTTTGCAAGGGATGTGTCAAGGACTGAGTCTTTAGCACTTTTCTCCCTTCTTCTCACAGCCCTACTACTTGTGGCATTGGTGAGGAGCAGGCCAGTGGAGTAGGTCTTGGAGGAGGGCCCAGGATAGAACTTCCAAGGTCAGGCATAGAGATTGTTTCCCAAACTGCACTGCAGCTCAGTGCGGCAGATGGGCTGGGGGCTGACAACGAGTCAATACTGGAGGCTGAGGTAGTGCTGGGGGCCGGTGAACAGGCAGTGCTGGGCAAAACCTGGTGCTGTCCCCATTCACTGGTGTTTGTACCTTGCAAAAAAGTAGAAGGCAAACAACACCGCTCAAACATTTGCAACATTTTAACTAGCTGGACCTTGCTACCGAACTTTGACTTCGGTGTTACCAATGTGGGAAGCTTATGATTTACTATCTCTGAAAAAATTATTTGATCAAAAAGATCTAAAGATCTTTAGTGTAGTTGATTTCGCTTGCTTCCTCTGCACGAGTATGCTGCTAGGGCTAGCTAGCCAGCCAAGTAGCTAGCGCTAGCTGACTAGCTATTGTTAGCAAACATGGCTACTGTTTTCGTCTACTACAGTAAAACATACTCTGGTGAAGACAGCATGTTGCTTTCCATCTTCCTATGCTTCAGGTGCCGAACAAGCCAGGGACATTTTTAGAGTAACCTTTTCACCAGCATCTCCACTGCCACCCTTGGTTCTTTTCTTTACCCCACTTTTTCTAACAAGTGATTGGGTCAGACCCTGCAATCTCCCTCCATGAATTGGCCTTTAAATGCTAGTCTTTATATAATAGATAGCTAGAATAGTAGAGGTGCAGGTACTTCCACGGGTGCACGAAAAGCCGAAAAGAACCATGCCAAAATGAACAACAACATCACGAAATGTAGTCATATATGTATTAATTGTTCCGTACTGTTTCGGATGGGTAGCATGCAGACGCCTTTACAGTGGAAGGCTTAACAAAGGAGTTCAGATTCCCAGTCCTGTCACCTATCTGTCAGCCTGTGTTTTTTCAAGGTTGGTGATCCCCAGACAGGCACACACACATGCATGTACGTGCACACACACACACACACACACACGTTTGTTTTACTCTCCTTGTGGGGACCAAACAAATGTTCTTCTTTTACTATCCTTGTGAGGACGTCTGGTCCCCACAAGGATAGAAAAACCAAAAGAACACACACACACACACATCCTCAAGCTCACCCAATCCTGAGTGATTCTCTCTACAGATGTAAGATCTTAATTTGAGCCAGTTTGCTACACCAGGAAAATAACCCTGCAGCAACAGGAAATGTGAATTATTGTGGATTATAATTCATTATTGTGGACAATAATTAATGGACATTTTTGTAAGTATTGATACAATTTCCGTAAAGGGGAAATCAAGTCTGAAATTTCAAAGTGGAAATTACAAACTTCAGAAGCCTTTTTAAACCTCAAATACACTACATGTTTTAAATTTCCTCCATTGCAGGAAAGCTGTCTTGCAACAGGAAGATCAAATTAAGATCCTACTTCTGTATATGCTGTCCTATAATTATTTTTAAATGTAGGATAGCAGCCTGAAACTTAAAGTGGTGACTTTTATCATACACCATCATTTCAGATTCATCTGACAGAAATGAAAATGATATTAAGTATTGATCGCTCTGTAACCCAGAAGTTTTTTTAAGTACAACGATTTGCCTGAAAGGAATGGATCTAGCTCGGGGTTCGGGGCTGAACTCTTTTACACTACTGAGACATGGCTCTGCTGTGCAACTACAGTACTTTCTTCTTTTTACATTTTGCCCTCCAGTGTTTTTTAACCATATACCACACTTCTGCTTCTCTATCTCTTTGACTTTTCTTTTTTTTCTCTCCCTCTTTCAACATCTTCCCTCCAGAACTTGCATGGGCAGTAGTTAGTAAACAAAACAACATTGCGGGTTTGATTGAAAGTCCCTCCCTGCTCCCTGCTCCCTACTCCAGCCTCCTACGGCATCAGCATGATCATGACAACACTACCCTGAGCACAGAACCCTATTACTTACGTTGCGAATTATTAGAGAAAAAAATGCTCCTTGCGCAATTACAGAGCAAGATCATGACGAAACTACTGGTAAAGAATATTGTGTTTGAGCGTGTGCGTGAGGGAGTGCTGTTTGTGCGTACGTGTTGCGTGTGCTCGTGCGTGGGTGTTTGCGCTTGTGTCGGTGTCTCTATGTGCATGTGTGCGTGTACGTGCTCTTTCACTTTCTCTCATTGGCTGACTTAATCGCCAGTGCGTTTGTTGCGGTCCACACCTCTATTGTCAGGCATCAGAGCAGCCTGTTCTTTGTTCAGGCCTGAATATTATTATTGGATGCATGTATAACCCATTCCTCTCCTAAAAGAAGAATACAACTAAAATATGCATGTCTTTAGGAATTTATACATTTTTTGCACATCTCTTAGCTCCCGCTGTCTGTGTGTGCGTGCCTGTGTGTGTGCGCTCGTTTGCGTGAGTGGAAACAGGAGATGGATTAGGCGGTCTGATCAAAAACGCTTATTTGATGAATGGGTTAAATAATAGGCTACTTGTGTAGATAATCCTCCAAGAAAACAAGTGGTCGAAACCTCATGTCGCTATCATCAGTTCTTACCCTTGTAGGATGTTCAAAATTAGGCCGAGAAAGAAAGTGGTCAAAAATCTGGAAAATAGCATCACGTCAGCTAGGCTGGATACTGTGCGAGAATTAAGGCAACCTGGCAGGTTTACCATTGAACTCAACATCTTTCTTATCAAATCCAGAGGACACAAAACAATGTAGAAGTACATAGAGGTAAAATAGATATCGATTTTGAGACATGACATGTAGTATTTTCATATTTGAGTAAACACAAATCATATTAAAGGTGCTACACATAGGATTTTGGGGAATTATTGCATTGTAATTTCAGAATATTTCCATAATATGTCTACCACTAATAGTGGAATGATAGTGTTTCACAGTATTACTTACCCGCCAGTGTTGTGATTGGCAGTGATATTTGCCTATTGATTTCTTCCACTGGAGGGGCATCTGTTGTCAACCTGGGAAAGCTGTTCTGACTGTGGCTGTGTTATCTAGTGGAAATCGCTAATTTCCTGGTTGCTAAAGTTCCACAATGTTCACTCAATTTCAGTTTATGTGAGAAAACAAGCACTGAATAGTGTAGGGAATCACTGTACCATCTAAATTGCTGTGAAATATATTTTCAATAACAAAACAAAAAATATAGTTTTTACAGCTGTTTGAAGCTGGTGGACCAAAACCAAAAATATCTTTCATTTTGGTCCACCAGTGTCAAAAGCTGAAAAAACGATATTTTTTGTTACATTTTTTGTTATCACAGCGATTTAGATGGTACAATGATGCGAGTGCCTGCCACCCCCTATAAATACCTGGGCCATAACATCACTTCCTCAAGACTCTTCCCGAAGCTATAAGGCAACTGACAGCTGGACTAGCATAGTCCCTAGCTCAGAGAACTGTGGTAACTTGAGTAACCTTCATTCTATTTCTCTTGAGGGACTATGCTAGTCATTCAATGGGATGCCAATAACAGAGTAAGTCAGTTCTCGTAAGACACAGCCTAGAGCAACACATCACTATAGGTGCTCAGTCCAACCACAGGTTACTTTGTTAGGACGGAAGGGTTCATGCGACCAAGGGGCAGGACCTTTGGTAAGAAAGCAATATTAGTCCTAGACGATAACACTCATCACTAACAGACAAACCATGGCGCTCGCCAACTCTCTTGGTAGAGGCGATGGCCATCCAGAAATGCTCTTAAGAGAGAGATGTTTCAAGTCTATAGCATTGAAGGGCGGTCTGGATAGTACTCCAAGAACCAGATCCCAAACCCATTTGGGAACTGTGGAGGCTCCTGAGGGGCATAATTGACGGACTCCCTTCAGAAATCTGGCCATAAGCGGGTGGCTTCCAAGCGGCCCATCCTGCTCTTTATCATGACATGCTGAAATTGCTGCTACATACACGTTAAGTGTGGATGCAGCCCTGCCAGCATCAAACAAAGACCATGAGAACTGGAGCACAGTTCTTATGCCGCAAGTTTCTGGAACAACCCCCTGCTCCCCACAACACACACCACCTTGTGTCATAGGTTGACGTGGTGGAGGGGGCCCTGGCACTCTGTAAGATGTTAACAGAGGGCTCAAGATCTAAACAAGACCATTTTTGCTGTTCGTTGAACATGCCTACAGAGGCAGGAGGGAATCACCTCTGCCTGTGACAATAGGTCCGGCCTCCGAGGTAGTTCCCATGCTGTCCCCGCTAGGAGTGCTCAACCAGTGGTGTCTCGGCCATCTCGGGCAATCAGAAAGACTTGGTGGCCTGCTTCTCTGATTCTGTCCAGAGTCGTTGGAATCACTCGAGGGCCAGGGCATCTAGGCCGAGTGTTCGGGGGGGTTGGATATCGAGAACCAGATCCACCACTGCTTCCCCAAAGATTCCCCACATGCGACTCACTATTCAGGGATGTAGTAGCCACTTCCCTTCCGGAAGGCCTTCCCTGATCAGCATGTCTGCCGCATTGTTCAGAATCCCTGGGAGGTGCACAGCTCTTAGTGAGGCCAGATTCTGCTGTGACCACAGCAGAAGGGTATGTTCCATCTGGTGAAGGCGGATGGAACCCAGACCCCCTTGGTGGTTTATGTACGCTACCAACGTGGTGTTATCTGTCTGTACCAGCACATGTTGGCCTGCAGTTGTGGGAGAAAGTTGAGCAGACTGCTCTCAACTCCAGCATGATGATGTGGAGTTTGGACCAGATGGGGCTCCATGTCCCGCTGACGGCCCTCCCCCTCAATAGTTCTCCCCAGCCTGTCAAGGAGATGTCTGTTTGAGCCGGTTCCATCTGATGGACTATGCCCAGGCGTATTCCACCTGAACGGAAATCCAGGGATCGCCATCTTGCCAGTGATCACGTGCATTCCTTGGACACAGTTAGGCGAATATACCTGTATTCCTTGGGATGGAAACCTTGAGCATTGAACTACATCTGCAGGGGTCTCAAGTGTAGGAGGCCCTATGGGGTCAGAAGAGAGGCTGCGAAAAGGAGACCCATCAGTCTCTGACACTGAAGAACAGTCACCTTCTGGTCTTGGACAAAAGGATTGAGATCTACAATTTTCTGGGCTCGCTCTTGGTTGAGGTGAGCTCTCATTGCAGACGAGTGGCTCCGCATGCATATGAACGTCACAGTTTGAGTGGGAATTAGGTGGCTTTTTTGCATGTTCAACCTGAGGACTAGCTCTGAGATGTGCTTTAGGAGAGATGGTTTGTCTGCTTCTGCCTGTTCTCGTGAATAAGCACAGATTAGCCAATCATCTAGGTAATTCAGTACCGTCATCCCCTGTGATGTTAGGGGGGCTAGAGCGGCATCCATGCCGTCTGTGAATGTACTTGGTGCCAAGGAGAGGAAGAAAGGTTGCACTTGGTACTCGTATGCCATGCCGTTGAAAGCAAAGCACAGGAACTTCCTGTAAGCAGGATGGATCGGTACATGGAAGTAGGCATCTTTTAAGTTGACATTGCTGAACCACTGGCCCGTGCTAATAGCCTGTAAAATGCGGGACAGAGATAGCATCTTGAAAAGGAGTGTTTTCAAGCACCGGTTAAGAAGCCTCAAGTCCAGGATGAGGCGAAAGCCACCATCCCTCTTGGTGCTAGGAAATATAATCTATAGAACCCACTGTGCTCTTCTGATGGTTTGAGTTGTCTGATTGCATTCTTCTCCAGCAGGGAGGCAATCTCCAGCTGGAGAGCTTATCTTTTCAGAGGGTTGGCAGTTGTAGTTGACCAAACCTCTCTGAAAGGTGGTGGCTAGCATCGGAAGTGGAGTTTGTACCACTGTAATACTGTATCCAGCACCGAGGGGGACTCCACAGGCAGAAGCAACCAATGCCGGAGTTACACCCATCAGGACGACTGAGGAGGCCCGTCCTTCTACAGAGGGATGGTGCGTGTGGTGCCGCTGCCTGTGCTGGTGGTGGTGCCACTGTTGACCTGGGGCCTGTTGACGTGGCTGATCAGGGCATTCCTGGTTTGGGGGAGGGCCCAAGTGCCCTTTCAAGGCAGAGGAGAGCTGAGGTCTAGACTGCAATGGTCTCTGGGTAGGGTAATGCGGGGCAGGGGACCTATGAAAAACTGCAGGGTCTTTCTGTCCTTCTGCAACTTGGCCTGGGGAAATGAGGAGTTCCTTAAAGGGTTTCTTCACGGAGGTCGACATCTTTGTGTGTGAGAGCCAAAGCTGTCTGTGTTACGAGATGACCATAGACAGGGGTTTTCCATTCGCACGTGACATCTCAGCATTTAAGAGGGAGAGGAGTATGGACACCTGAGTCATTTCATCCGTCAGCTCATGGTCACCGTTGATGGATAGGTGAGCTTTCAGGCCATGCAGGTATGTCTGCAGCAGAGTGGTCGCATTCATAAGGCGAGCCACCATGGCCAAGTTCAGGAAGGTGTCCTTTAATTGGATTTCAGCAGCCTGGTGAGGCCCCGGAGGATAGCAGGGAGACTTACCAATGATCTCCTTGTCTATGAGGACCATGGCCGCAACAACGGGGTCCATGACAGGGTATTCATCCAGTCCCAACTCCTCGGGGGAAGCCATGAAGTTCCAAGGCTTGCATTGGCTTGGAACATGGAACCTTGAGTTCACCTTAGCCCAAGTCTGACACAGTTCCTTGGAGAACTTGGGGCACTGAGGTATGTACACTCTGCCCGGTCTGCTGTTAAGGTCTGGTTTAATATCCAGAGCTTTCAAAACCCTAGTGGGGAGCTCCTGCATACAGTGTGAACTGCAGACGTGGGTGCTTCACTCTCAGCCCTCTCTGAGAACATGGATCGCTCACCCAGAACCGGCCTCAGAGGTCTCTTCGTCTTGGTCATTTCCAGGAAAGATGGCGATAGCATCAGGATCAGCATCTTAAGTCTTCAACGGAGCCTGTCAGGCAGAGAGAGAGTGGAGCTGGGAAGACAGAGAGGCTGCCTGGGCCTCCAACTCATCCAGAGTAGGTCCCCTGTCCTCCTGCTTGGTGGGCGGGCCCGCTGCTGAGCAGGGTTGTTTACGCTTGAGACCGCTCCCGGAGCCTCTAGCATTTGTCTCCCTCATCATAGCTAATCGTGAATCGCATAGACGTGGGCCAAGAATAGCACAATACATGCAGTTGAAGGGGGACTCCACAGCCTAAATGGCATGCTCTAAACCCAGGCACATCAAACAGGTGGAATGGACATCAGCCGAAGCCAAGCCAGCACTGCATTTATCGCAGTAGTATGGCCTGGTGGATAATCTTCTCTCTGTTTAGACAGAAGCAGAAATACAGATATGTCTTATAGAACAGATTATCTGTTAACACCCCTTTAATACTATACCAGGTGTAAGTATAAAGTCGCTCTGTTCTCAGGGCAATATGTGAATTAAGTAATAATATATTCTATGGATATCAAAATATATTAGGGAAATTCCACTGACAATCCTCAAAAGGTATGGATGTGAGGAGCCAGACTCAACAGACACAGTGACTGACTGTGTGAGTAGGGGTCTTTAAGAACAGACTGGCCAACTCTTGTGAAATTAGTGAGAGGCGCATGCTCTGAATCTCACTCTGCCACCGGCTACAGCTCGAGCCAGTAATGGGACTTTGCAAGCTAGTATGCGAAGCCTGGACATTGAGGTGCGACTTGGCAATCACCCGTTCTACTTCTGGAAAGAAACACGTTTAGCTCCAGCTAGATAACACACAGAGTCTCCCCTAGCCTGGGTAGGTACGATACACAGCCTGAATCTCCAGAGAGAAGAGGCTAGCGTCCAGCTGAAGTGAACAAGCAACATGTAACGCAATTAGCCAGGAGGCTAACCAGTGGACAGAAATAGACAAGACAACAAAGCCATGCGCAGTGTACAGGTTGGCCCAACCCGTTCACCCTACTTCGTAGCACAGTGTCGACCTGTAAGAAAAAAATTAACCGACAACAAAACACTGCAGAGCACTCTTGGGAGGAGCAAGCTTTGCCCAAAATGGAGTATACTCCAAACACTCAGTGAATAACTCACTTAAAGAGTCTTCTACATTCACTTCTTGCTCACTTCCGGTTGCCGAGGGAAGAAAACAGGAAGTGATGCTAGGCGCTCCGGTATTTACAGGGGGTGGGGGGCATGCGCATCACACCCGTGCCATGGTATTACTCTGAAATTCATCTTTATATCCCATTGATTGACTAGCATAGTCCCTCAAGCGAAATAGAACTGGGTTACATAATTGGGACAATGCCAAATAGCGAAGCTTCTGCGGTGGTGTTCAAATGTAGACTAAGTCGTTTTTGTTCTCTTTGCATTGAGTATTGCATCGTAGGCTACATCTTTGAAAACAGAAGGAGCTTCTTTTTCTTTACCAAAGTGAAGTACTGTTTTCTCATTGAAAAGTGTTTCTTGCTCTCTTGGCCTTCGTCAGAGCTTTTAAACCATATTTTTATTTGTGAATGTGTCGGCACCGGGGACACGGGATGTGGCTGCGTTATTGATGTCATGTTAATCAGGTCTATTGATTTGAACGTATGGCTTGTTTTAGTTTTGTAGGCTAAGTTACCTATTTCATTATTTACTTTATGGATCAAGCCTTAGCAGTCATCCTGATCTCGTTCCCAATGATCAGCGCTTTAGTTTGAAACGTTTTGGTGGGTATACCAGGCTATTTGATTCAATTTATACATGTTACAGCACTTTGGTTTCACTAATAAATACAGTATTGTCTGTTTATGTCTTCAGTCCTTTTTAAATAGGTATAGGTCGAATGTAATAGTCTGCCAATAACCAGCCTCAGTAGGCCTAGAACTCCATTCCTATTCCACTCAGAGTTTGAGGCTGGTTAATGCGATGCATGTCTGTTGAATTTGGAAAAATCCTTCTGCACTCGGCCACACCCCACCTACTCAGCCATTAAGGAACTACTACTGCGTTGCGGCCATGACACACTGCATACTTTTCACTAAACGATACATGCTAAATAGAATGCAACGAATAGTACATAGTATGCAGTTTATGTATATAGTACGCTAATATGGGTATTCGGACACGGCCACAGTCTCTCTGTCCCTTCCTTCTGTCAACGTGTCTTATTTCCTGTGAAGTGTGTGTGTGTGTGTGTGTGTGTGTGTGTGTGTGTGTGTGTGTGTGTGTGTGTGTGTGTGTGTGTGTGTGTGTGTGTGTGTGTGTGTGTGTGTGTGTGTGTGTGTACGTGTGTGTGTGTGTGTACGTGCGTGCGTGCGTGCGTGCGTGTGTGTGTGTGTGTGTGTACGTGCGTGTATGAGCGGTGCTTGTGTGGAACAAGCCATCTGCTCCTTAATGCGGTAATTAGCAGAAAAAATTGAATGACGTCATCCCCCCTCCCTGAAATGTTGTCAGCAACGCCTCAGTTGCCATGGGACGTCGCTGGGGTAACCTTGTCGCTAGGTTGGAACGTTCCTTTTGATTTTCTGTTGTTCCGTGTCCTGGCGGAGACAGTTCTGTTCACAGTTCCATGCGCTGTCTGTCTGTTTGTCTGTCTGTCTGCCCGCTCGACTGAACTGAAATGTGAATTCACTGAGGCAGAAAGCATGACAGGCTCAGAAATAAAAAGGAACATGACATTTTTACCCAAACACAAATTTGCTCAGGAACCCCTTAGTCCTCATCTCCTCTTAGAAGATTTACATCTGAGAGATAGACCCCCTTTACCTGAACAAATCTCACACCCCCCCCCCCCTCAATCCCAGCTGCCTTTCTTTCTCCACCTGCTAACTCCTTCTCTCCCTCTCTCTTTGTTTCAGGGTCTGATTCTCTCCAATATCATGTTAGATTTGCCTGTGTGTTAGAGAAAGTGATAACTCAAATGCCAAATGTCTCCTTTTTGTTTTTTATTCCTCCAATGTAAAAATATAGTTTGTTGTCATTTGAGGCCGGTGCAAAAGTGTAATCACAGAAACTAATCGGTCACATCTAAGGGTCATAGACGTCAATGAGTTTCATATGAAAATGGTTTAAGGCATAGAGAGAATGTGAATCAGAGGTTTCACTCTACAGACTGATGTTTCAGAAATAATTCCTAATGCAACTGGGTTGTTGACAGATAAGACAGGGTTTGAAGAGAGGGCAGACAGAGGCAGGTGATCTGGATGGCGCAGTATGTGTGTGTGTGTGTGTGTGTGTGTGTGTGCGTGTGCGTGTGCGTGTGCGTGTGCGTGTGCGTGTGCGTGTGTCTGTGTCTGTGTCTGTGTCTGTGTCTGTGTCTGTGTCTGTGTCTGTGTCTGTGTCTGTGTGTGTGTGTGTGTGTGTGTGTGTGTGTGTGTGTGTTGAGCATTATGGTGTGAAAGACAGTGGTGCCAATCCAACTCCCAACCCCACTGTTTTCCTTGTATTCATCTCTCTTTCTCTCTCTCTCTCTGTCTCTCCTCTCCCTCTCCCTGCAGCTTCCTTTGGAAACATCTCTTAGCTCATCCCTCCCTCCGTCCGTTTGGCAGCCCTCACTCTCCTCTGCTATTTCCAGTAGCCATGGAAGGACCTGCTCGCTCCAGATATGTGACTGCAGAATAGGGCTGTGAGAGGAGGGAAGAAAGGAGGGGAGAGAGGACAGAAAATAAGAGAGAAGAGGATCCTTTAGACTACATGCCAAACACACTGAAGGAGGTTTTCCATTCAACGAGGCCAAACTGGTTTAAATGATGAGAGAGGGAGAGAGAGAGAGAGAGAGAGAGAGAGAGAGAGAGAGAGAGAGAGAGAGAGAGAGAGAGAGAGAGAGAGAGAGAGAGAGAGAGAGAGAGAGAGAGAGAGAGAGAGAGGGAGAGAGAAGTGCTGAATACAAGGGCACACACTGTAACATAAGATGTTTGAAAGGATAATGACAATGTAGACAAATTAGATCTTAACTACAACAGATTCCCCCCTTTTTGGTTTATTGTTTTGTTTTTGGGGTGTAGAGAGGAGTATTGTTACTGATCAATTACTGTAGTTCATTATGGTGGGTGCATTACTCCAAAGTTGGTGGAAAGGAAATGCAGCAAACTACTCAATGTCAATGTCTCTGTATCATACTCACATCACAACCCAACTGTTCACAATGTATCTTTTCCTCAGGATTTTCATTTTGGAATATCTATTTATAGTTTTGATAGAACTTATTCATACAGTATAAAGTATATACACCCTTGCCTTCATTAGCACCCTCTCCCCAAAGCACATTCTCTTCCTTTCATCTCTTTTATAAAGCCTTGTCTTCACAATGTACAGAATGTCACCCTCCAGATCATGTCTTTGTACTGTAAATGAACCATGTCTATGACAAACACATACAGTACCAGTAAAAAGTTGGGACACACCTACTCATTCAAGGGTTTTTCTTTATTTTTACTATTTTTACATTGTAGAATATTGGTGAAGACATCAAAACTATGAAATAATACATGAAATAGTGTAGAAACCAACAAAGTGTTAAACAAATCTAAATATATTTTCTAATTTAGATTCTTCAAAGTAGCCACCCTTTGCCTTAATGACAGCTTTAAACACTCTTGTCATTCTTTCAACCAGCTTCATGACGAATGCTTTTCCAACAGTCTTGAAGGAGTTCCCACATATGCTGAGCACCTGTTGGCTGCTTTCCTGTCACTCTGCGGTCCAACTCATCCCAAACCATCCCAATTGGGTTGAGGTCGGGTGATTGTGGAGGCCAGGTCATCTGATGCAGCACTCCATCACTCTCCTTATTGGTCAAATAGCCCTTACACAGCCTGGAGGTGTGTTGGGTCATTGTTCTGTTGAAAAACAAATGATAGTCCCACTAAGCGCAAACCAGATGGGATGCTTATCGCTGCAGAATGCTGTGGTAGCCATGCTGGTTAAGTGTGCCTTGAATTCTAAATAAATCACTGACAATGTCACCAGCAAAGCCCCCACACCATCACACCTCCTCCATGCTTCACGTTGGGAACCACACATGCAGAGATCCTCCGTTCACCTACTAATCGTCTCACAAAGACAAAGTGGTTATTTGGGCTGTAAGCTGAGGTGCAGTTAACTCTAATGAACTTATCCTCTGCAGCAGAGGTAACTCTG
>NC_074672.1:31863236-31885736 GCF_029448725.1 Salvelinus fontinalis | reverse complement strand
TCCCTCCCTCTACCCCTCTATATCCCTTCCTCTACCCCTCTCTCTATCCCTCCCTATCCCTCCCTATCCCTCCCTATCCCTCTCTCTGTCCCTCTCTCTATCCCTCTCTCTATCCCTCCCTCTACCCCTCTATATCCCTTCCTCTACCCCTCTCTCTATCCCTCCCTATCCCTCCCTATCCCTCTCTCTGTCCCTCTCTCTATCCCTCCCTCTACCCCTCTCTCTATCCCTTCCCCTATCCGTCTCTCTATCCCTCTCTCTATCCCTCCCTCTACCCCTCCCTCTACCCCTCCCTCTATCTCTCCCTTCAGTTGACAAGGACTGTCTGAATGAGGAAAGAACTTGACTGTTAAGTGGTAAATACACTGCTATACATTTGTAGATGTGTACAGACACTTCTATTATTTGTTTGTTGACTTTTTCAGATCAAGGATGTGGTTGTTTGTTTTCGATATGTTAAGGAAAGGGTTTTAAAGATAGGATTATTTACTTGCTGTACAGATGTTAAGAAGAGATATGGAATATGGAGAATCTTGGCTTTTTTAAATAAAGTAATGCATATTCATGAGATGTATGTTGCTTATCATAATATAACAGTCACACAATTGCAATTGCAGTTACACATACCTTCACAAATACACACCTTCTCTCAACCATTGGTGCTGTGGACCGAATAAGACGTCTGCAAGTGGCTGAAGAAACACACAACTACCTGACCTACGTAGAAGCCTTCTCCCACCATGCTATCACAGGTACTGTAACACACACACTTTCTCTCTGTTCTTGGTGCAGCTGTGGCTGTCTGTGTTAGGGATTGGTGCAGGGAAGCTGGTTAATTAATACTCTCCCCCTCAGTGATATTTGTGTCACTATGCGCTGTTCTAATCTCTCCCTGGTCCTTGTTCTCCATCAAACACACACTCACACATCCCTCTCTCTTCTCCCCAGGCCCGACCTCGATTGAGTGCAGTCCTGCTTTTGTTGAAGCAGAGCGAAACAGATTCACTTCAGCAGTCCTCTTCCCTCAACCACAACAGCACTCTCAGATAAACTGCTCTGGTCGTGACCGCAGGGCTCTGCCTCCTAACCTCTCTACCTTCTACACTTTCTACACTCTCTCTTTTAACTAAAGAATCGGTGGGTCCCCCGCGGGACAGTTGAGCTAACGTAGGCTAATGCGATTAGCACGAGGTTGTAAGTAACAAGAACATTTCCCAGGACATAGACATTTCTGATATGGGCAGAAAGCTTAAATTCTTGTTAATCTAACTGCACTGTCCAATTTACAGTAGCTATTACAGTGAAAGAATACCATGTTATTGTTTGAGGAGAGTGCACCGTTATGAACTTGAAAATGTATTCAGAAATCAATTAGGCACATTTGGGGAGTCTTGAAACAAAATTTTGAACAGAAATGCAATGGTTCATTGGATCAGTGTAAAATTGTGCACATACACTGCTGCCATTTAGTGGCCAACATCTAAATTGTAACTGGAATAATACATTATGGCCTTTCTCTTGCATTTCAGAGTTGATGGTACAAAAAAATACCAACAAAATGCATTTTTTTTTTTTGCATTATCTTTTACCAGATCTAATGTGTTATATTCTCCTATATTAATTTCACATTTCCCCAAACTTCAAAGTGTTTCCTTTCAAATGGTATCAAGAATATGCATATCCTTGCTTCAGGTCCTGAGCTACAGGCAGTTAGATTTGGGTAGGTCATTTTAGGTGAAAATTGGGGGAAAAAGGGCTAATCCTACTGTTGTTTCTGCTGGAGAGACAGGGCACGTAGAGAGTAAATACTTCTAAATTGTGTTATTAAACTGTCGTTTCTGCTGGAGAGACAGGGCACGTAGAGAATAAATACTTCTAAATTGTGTTATTAAACTGTTGTTTCTGCTGGAGAGACAGGGCACTGAGAGAATAAATACTTCTAAATTGTGTTATTAAACTGTAGTTTCTGCTGGAGAGACAGGGCACGTAGAGAGTAAATACTTCTAAATTGTGTTATTAAACTGTTGTTTCTGCTGGAGAGACAGGGCACTGAGAGAATAAATACTCCTGAGTTGTTTTATTAAACTGTAGTTTCTGCTGGAGAGACAGGGCACGTAGAGAATAAATACTCCTGAGTTGTTTTATTAAACTGTTGTTTCTGCTGGAGAGACAGGGCACTGAGAGAATAAATATTCCTGAGTTGTTTTATTAAACTGTAGTTTCTGCTGGAGAGACAGGGCACTGAGAGAATAAATACTCCTGAGTTGTTTTATTAAACTGTAGTTTCTGTTGGAGAGACAGGGCACTGAGAGAATAAATACTCCTGAGTTGTTTTATTAAACTGTAGTTTCTGCTGGAGAGACAGGGCACTGAGAGAATAAATACTCCTGAGTTGTTTTATTAAACTGTTGTTTCTGCTGGAGAGACAGGGCACGTAGAGAATAAATACTCCTGAGTTGTGTTATTAAACTGTAGTTTCTGCTGGAGAGACAGGGCACTGAGAGAATAAATACTCCTGAGTTGTTTTATTAAACTGTAGTTTCTGCTGGAGAGACAGGGCACTGAGAGAATAAATACTCCTGAGTTGTTTTATTAAACTGTAGTTTCTGTTGGAGAGACAGGGCACTGAGAGAATAAATACTCCTGAGTTGTGTTATTAAACTGTAGTTTCTGCTGGAGAGACAGGGCACTGAGAGAATAAATACTCCTGAGTTGTGTTATTAAACTGTTGTTTCTGCTGGAGAGACAGGGCACTGAGAGAATAAATACTCCTGAGTTGTTTTATTAAACTGTTGTTTCTGCTGGAGAGACAGGGCACTGAGAGAATAAATACTCCTGAGTTGTTTTATTAAACTGTTGTTTCTGCTGGAGAGACAGGGCACTGAGAGAATAAATACTCCTGAGTTGTTTTATTAAACTGTAGTTTCTGCTGGAGAGACAGGGCCCTGAGAGAATAAATACTCCTGAGTTGTTTTATTAAACTGTTGTTTCTGCTGGAGAGACAGGGCACTGAGAGAATAAATACTCCTGAGTTGTTTTATTAAACTGTAGTTTCTGCTGGAGAGACAGGGCCCTGAGAGAATAAATACTCCTGAGTTGTTTTATTAAACTGTTGTTTCTGCTGGAGAGACAGGGCCCTGAGAGAATAAATACTCCTGAGTTGTTTTATTAAACTGTTGTTTCTGCTGGAGAGACAGGGCCCTGAGAGAATAAATACTCCTGAGTTGTTTTATTAAACTGTTGTTTCTGCTGGAGAGACAGGGCCCTGAGAGAATAAATACTCCTGAGTTGTTTTATTAAACTGTTGTTTCTGCTGGAGAGACAGGGCACCGAGAGAATAAATACTCCTGAGTTGTGTTATTAACACTCTCTCTCTTTTAACTCTATCTCTCTTAAATCTCTCTCTTTTAACTCTATCTCTCTTAACTCTCTCTCTTTTAACTCTATCTCTCTTAACTCTCTCTCTTTTAACTCTATCTCTCTTAACTCGCTCTCTTTTAACTGTTTCTCTTCTTACTCTCTCTCTTAGTTCTCTTTTTTAACTATTATTTCTTTTAACTCTCTCTATTAACTCTTCTAACTCTCTTTTTTAAACTCTCTCTCTTAACTGTTTCTCTTCTTACTCTCTCTTTTAACTCTCCTTCTAACTCTCTCTTTTAACTCTCCTTCTAACTCTCTCTTCTAACTCTCCTTCTAACTCTCTCTTTTAACTCTCTCTTTTAACTCTTATCTCTTTTAACTCTCCTTCTAACTCTCTCTTTTAACTCTCCTTCTAACTCTCTCTTCTAACTCCCTCTTTTAACTCTCCTTCTAACTCTCTCTTTTAACTTATCTCTTTTAACTCTCCTTCTAACTCTCTCTTTTAACTCTATCTCTTTTAACTCTCCTTCTAACTCTCTCTTTTAACTCTCTCTCAACTCAATATTTTAACTCTTATCTTTTCTAACTCTCTCTTTAACTCTCACTCTCTTCTAACTCTCTCTCTCAACTCTCTCTCGCTCTCATTTAACTCTCTCTCTTTTAACACTATCTCTTCTAAGTCTCTCTCTTAACTCTCTCAACTCTCTCTTAACTCCTTCTATCTCCTCTTACTCTCTCTCTTTTAACTATATCTCTTCTAACTCTCGCTTCTAACTCTATCTTTTAACTCTCTCGCTCTCTTTTAACTCTCTCTCACTCTTGCTCTGCCTCTGTGTTTCTCTCTCTGCCTCTCTCTACCTTTGTAGATCTGTCTCTCCTTATCTCCCTCTATCTGCCTCTCTCTACCTTTGTAGATCTGTCTCTCATTATCTCCCTCTATCTGCCTCTCTCTACCTTTGTAGATCTGTCTCTCCTTATCTCCCTCTCTCTGCCTCTCTCTACCTTTGTAGATCTGTCTCTCCTTATCTCCCTCTATCTGCCGCTCCCTTTATCTTCCTTGATCTTCCTCTCCCTCTATCTTCCTCTCTGTTTTTCTCTTTCTCTGCAACTGGCTTCACACTGTCTATTGTGATATAGACCATTATTGAAGAAAGTTGGGGCAGTTGGCTAGGACAAACAATTAGATGGCCATTATTTAATATTCCTGTATTTTCACTTCTCCTTTCTCTGGTAACAGTCTGGTGAGGTCTCTCTATTCCTTCTTCTGCACCTGTTCTGTTGTCTGGTGCCCTAGGGAGAGATGTTTACACAGAAAAGAGAAGGAGAGAGTGGTAGAGGACAAATGGATAGAATAGAGAGATATACACAAGGATTGGAATAGATGGAGATGAAAAGAGAGAAAACAGGATGGACAGAAACATTTAAATGAGAAACAGAGGAAGTGAGGGAGGGAGAGAGGAGAAATCAGAGATGGAAAGGGAGAGAGGACGTCACACCTGTCCAAACGAAGCGTGTCTGGCACCTTGCACCTGCGCCCCCACCTGTCACTCAGTGGCTGAGTCATGTTAGTGAATACTGAGCAGTTTCTCCTGTCACCATCCTGCCTCGCTGACTGTCTGGCTTACTGCTGGGAGACAATTACTGGGTGATACCAAGCATCTCCCTGCCTAATTACATGTAAATCATTATCATATGGATGGTTCTATGGTAAACAGGTCCTGTCAGCTATGTGACATCTCATTATGGGTGGATAGGTAGAGGTGATAGACTGTATAGCTGTGGAGCAGGCAGTTAGGGAGAGAGGCCTCTAAGTGTTTATAACCTCAGTTTATGTGTTCTTTTCTCTCCCTATCTCTCTTTCTTATTCCATCCTTTCTTATTTCTCTCTCTCTCTCTCCTCAGATATAAATGAGCTTAGTGATGCCCAAAGAGGTTTGGAGGTCTGTGTTTCTTAAACAGTGGCTTCTAAATCATGGTTGCTATTCTTTAATCCCACAACACGTTCTCACTCCTCTTTCTGCCTCTGTCACACAGAAGGACAGATTATCCATTTGAAACCTCATTGATTGACGCCACATGCAGAGTAGAACACAGTTCCCCTCTAGTTGCCAATGGTAGTACAGGTTGTCCACCTGACAGCTTTTATTAGCTAGTAACCAGGCTTGTGCCTGCTCAGCAGAGAAAGAGAGGAGTAAATCACTGTAAGGGATTTATGGTCTGTCAACCAGGATCCTGCAATAACCATTCAGTTAGGTTACATTAAAACAGAGCAGGGGCACAGTAGGACGTAGCTCCATACACTGGGATAGTACTGTTGCTCCGAGGAATTTATTGACTGCCATCAACCTGTGGTCTAATATTTTGTAAGAGAGGAAGAAGATTGATGGGCAGGGTCAACCCTCCCCATTTATTTGAGATTGAGTCCTGCGGATTTCTCCTAATGTGTCTGTGGGATATACTCATCTGGGGTCATTTTTTTGCCACTTCAATCCCCAAAGATTAGGTACTTTTTTTTGTCTTCTCTGCTATATTCTAATGGAAAACACCATCAATGTGTTTATCTCAAGCTGCAAACCGAGATCCTACCCCAGCACTTTGAAACAGTATTTAAAAACTAGGTACCAGGGTATTTTCAGTGACTGGCGACTAGGCCTACTCAGTGGACAGCCATCAACAAGGACACATGTTCTCCAGTGGTCATATGACAATGTAGCCGACTATATTACAGTCTTACAGGACCCAGTAGTGAGGCAACACTCCCATCTACTGGATATCTAATGTATGAACATTTCGTGTGAGGGGTAGATAAAAAAAATGTAAATAATCATCTTGGAGCAAATTAGAGAATCTGGTAGAAATTGAACGTAGCCCCCCACTGTAAAGCTCTAATGCAACTGCAATGGATGAATGGCAGGTGCAACTGCAAAGGTCGGCAGGTTTTGGTCATGTTATCTTGCCCTCTACAAACCATTTCTAATCAGTTGAGAGGAAGGCTGCATTCACACAGGCAGCCAAATTCTGATAATATTTTTCCACTAATTGATCATTTGACCAATAACATCAAATCTTTTCACAAAAGACCAATTAGTTTAAAAAATAATATCTGAATTGAGCTGTCTGTCTAAACGCAGCCGAAGAGAAACAGAGAAGAAATTAACATATATATATATATATATATATATTTAGAGAAGGAATGTGATTAAAGAAATTAAAACGGCATCCTTAATTATTCGCTCCTTGACGTAGGCCTAACATAACTGATCTAATGTAATTGGACAAGTGAAAGCAAGGGCATATAGCTTTCACTGTCCAGTCATGTCTCATCAGTAACTACTTCAGAGAGGTCGAAAGGAAGGATACATTTTATATACTGTACCCTGCTTGGGCTCTGACGTTGCCAGGCCCTAAAATGAGTAAACCCTGCCCTCTTCTGGGGGTTTAGGGAAACAGCCAGTGTACATGGTTACGTCATTGTTTCTGATGATTTCCACTTATAAGAAATATTAGGTCATGCTGACTGGCACCAATCACATCTGAGAGAGTCTCCTCTGGTTGTGTGAGCCCACTGTAAGTGGCTATGATTCAGTGGCTGCATGAGTGAGGGCCACGTGTTATACATATCATATCAGAGTATAATGGGGAACATTTAGCTGCTCTTGCAGAAGCTTGCTGATTTAGTAATAGCAATAATAATAATTCATTAGTGGGCAAAATAAGAGAAACTTTAACAGCAAGTGACCTTCGAAATTGCATTAGCCTTCACTGTGTTGGAATAAAATGACAAATCAGCAATGCCCAACCATAACAGTCTACATCATCGAACAACCTATTTAACATCCCATATTAAATCGATTGATCCGTTTCTGATAGAGCAGAATAGGTAGCCTATAGCCGATTCTACTCTGCCCCAGCGTCACTATGCAAGTTTCGATTGCTATAGCCTACGAGTGGACTATTTTTTGGATTGCCATGGACTGGCATGATACCGACGAAACAGCACAACGACAATTGACAATCTAAGGCTGTGCGCAGTTGACTACCTGAATATTAACGATAAAGGCAGAATGATAATTTAGTAGCCTAACATTACCAGATTAAAACGTTTAGTGAGGCTGGTTTTAATTTATCCTAACCCTTTTTCGTCATGACCGCACGGCGTTACGTCGGATGAGCCGCATCAAACCGTCAGTTTGGTATCGATACAAAATCGTGTTTATTAGGCATAAATCCCGAATATTATTTGCGCGATAAAAATAATAATAACGCGAGAGTTTGCAAGTTGCCAGAAGACTGTAGTTGCAGCTGTCAAAGGAAGAGTGGATACGCGCATGACTCAACACACATTACTGTAGCCTATTACTGTACACGGCCGCGAAGATAATTTCCGTATAAAACCCCGAAATAATCCCGAGGTAAGGAACCGCAGACTGCACCGAAAGCGACCGAGGTCGAATCTTTTAATTCCTTTTTTCCTCTGGTTCATTTTCTTTTACTCTAACCAACTCGCTTGCAGCTGTTGAAAATTACTGCACTAAACATATTTTTGTGACTCCCTTTAGCTCCAGCCATTGCAAGGATTTTTTTTTTTACTCCTCCTTCATATTAAAGTCGCCATTTTGCTTCACTGCCTATATAAAACCTTCTTGTATTTTAATGTTTTCTTCAAGGAGTCGGAGACGTCTCTATCTTTCATGCGTGTTTCCGGATATTCATATTTCTTGAGTTTTCCAACGAGACGATTGAGATTAAAGAAGTGCCTCGTAGTTGCCATATTAATGCACGAAAGGGGGAAAAGTGGAGTCTGGAAATAAGGTGAACGTCTTTAGGATTTTAATTGGCATCTCCTTTCCCCCCCTCCTCCTCCCTCTTCCTCATCTTCTTCATCTCCCCTCATCTTTCCTCGGATTCAAAACGGGGACTAGGCGCGTGGCTAACGACCGTGACGACTGTCAGTCCGTCTCCATCGAAGCCCCCGACCAGACCCGCTTGGAACAGCAGGTGTGATGGCCATGTAAAACCGGGAAAGGCGCATATACCGCGCGAGGTGTAGCCCTACCGCCTGACCCCCACGTGGGTGACCCGGGCCACCCGGCTGCTCGTGTTGGGTGACTCCCGACATTGGAGGTAGGTGTGGCCTTCTAGAAGCCCAGGTCCCTATTATTAATCAACGGAACTGTACACATTGTAGCCAGCAGCATTCGAATGCACCAATGTATCAATCGAAACAGTCCACAAACAATGTTGCTGCAATGTAACCATCTTCAAGTAGAGGAGACAGAAGCAAGTCAAACTGCTGTTGCAGCCTATTTGACCTAGGAGGTGAATAGGGCAATGTGTCTGTGCAGCCTTCAAACATCAAAGTGGTTTTGTGTGGAAGTGTTCAATTCCCAAAATACCTCCTCTCTTTCACTTTGCAGCTGTTTCTGGGGTTCTGCTTTGGTTTCAGCCAGCTGTATGATGCACTGACTTATAACTGTCAGGACTAGGTTAGTAGACTATCAAATGTATGTCATACTGCTAAAGTAGCGGGATAATAGCCAATAGCTGTAATGTAGCAGGAACAGTCTTGTAGTATGACAGTAATAAAGTGGTCTTACTTAACTCAGAACCTGTGTGTGTGTGTGTGTGGCTTATCTCCCTGGCAGTCCTAACAGTGCCTTGACTGTGTGTGTAAGTTGTGCGTTCACTGCTCTGGGTGTATAGTAAGCTACTGTGAATATAGAATAACATTTAGTTGAATTAAATACTGTATTGCAAATCAGAAATCAACCATGGTACATCAATCAGCAAAAGAATAAAAATGAATTTGTTTTAGTGTCAACAGTGTTATAGACATGACAATGAGGGCAAGTCACAATAGGGACACAATAGACAGTGGACATATATCAGTAGAGGACGGCTCATAATAATGGCTGGAATGGAGTCAAGGAAATGGTATCAACCACATGGAAACAACGTCTTTTATGTGTTTTTTTGTACCATTCCGATGACTCCCTTCCAGCCATTATAATGAGACTTCCACCCCTCAGCAGCCTCCACTGACATACTGGATGTATATCTTAGTACAGTGAATGTGCTTCATGTCTGTCTGGCGCTCTGGCCTATTTTACGAATCTTGTATCACACCTTCATCCCTGCTTCTCTAGCAATATGGATCTACCCATATCTTTACAGAGGAAGAATTTAAACCTGGGTTGAGCAATATACCTCCCTTGCCTTGTAATACACATGGTCCAGGGCGTGTGTGTGTGCATGTCCAACTAGCTCTCACAGTCTCACATCAGAATTAGATGTTCATCCATGATGCTCAAACGTCAATGTTCAAAGTGTTTAAGGTTAAGTTTAGACATTAACTCCAAATTTTTAAGGCTAGGGTTAAGTTTAGGCATTAACTCCAAAATCTTAAAGTTAGGCATTAACTGAATGGTTAAGGTAAGGGTTAAGGTTTGGGATAGGTCTAAAACCAACATCTTTGTCGCTAGATTCAAACTTGAAACCTTTGGAATCAGAGACAGATGCTTATACCCATCCTCCATCCCCGTCCACTGTTGCCCCTAGTGGCTGTCATCTCCCGACGTCCTTAGACATGGATGGACGTGGAATATTGACTTGTATCACGGGTGACTTGGCTGGCATGTCTGCGTCTATGTGTAGTATAATTATACACACCAGTCTCACAAGTAGATGTTTTTTGTGATGATCCATTTTGAAAGGGACATACAACACATCTCTCTGAAACCACCCACACCACCATACAAGGTGAAGTTAAAAGTGTATAACACGAGCCACCGAAATGAGGGACCTTTGTGTACTGTAGTAATTCATTAGGGGAATGACATAAATGTACGCATACTACGCCAAGAGAAAGCATGATGGTAGGTCTAACTGTAATCAATCCTACTTAGCATAACTAGCTAGTAGCCACTGTCAGCCATTAGGCAGTGTGTTGTGGAGTGAAGATGACCCAGATCGACATGACATGCACACAATAATATGATTATTGTGGAGAGTCAGATTAATACAATAGTTTGTTTAAACATCTTACATGTTGTGAAAGAACGATTTCCCTAATAATCCTGTTTACATGAGCACATCTGAAATCAGGCTATTGATGGGACTTTTGATAAATGCAGAAAATCACTAATCAGAATAAACATTCTGCCACAGTGACCATGTTATTTTTGCAAAACCTTTTTGATTTGGACATATAAAGTTTGTATGTCAAAACTCTTTCTAAAATGCATACTTTCAGTTTTTTTTTACTCACTTCACTCACACATGAGGGGTGGCTGGTAGCCTAGTGGTTAGAGCTTTGAGCCAGTGACCGAAAGGTTGCAAGATCGAATCCTGGAGCTGACAAGGTAAAAATCTGTCGTTCTGCCGCTGAACAAGGCAGTTAACCCACTGTTCATAGGCCATCATTGGAAATAAGAATTTGTTCTTAACTGACTTGCCTGGTTAAATAAAAAAGGCTTGTGCTACCGATGCTGACTCATGCACAGATCAAATAGACCACTGGAACGCTGTTTACATGTCCTAATCATTCAAAAGATTGCTCAGAAAACCAGGGTTTTTTTTGACCTTACGCTCATTAAAATTAACAGAGTACTCATCCTACTGCCATAATCAGTTTAGCATCGAACTGTACAAGTAAACTTAGTCATACTGACCAGCCGTGAAGCTGTGCTCCACCCCACTAACCTTAAAGGTCCGATGCAGCTGTTTTTATCTCAATATAAAATCATTTCTGGATAACAATTAAGTACTTACTGTGACTATTTTAAGTTACAATGGTCAAAAATAAACAAGTAGCTTCAAGAATTTTGCTAGGAGTATCTGGGTGGGGTCTGAGTGTAGAGGGGCAAACAGAACATTTGCTGTTATTGGTAGAGATGTTTGGAACTCTCTTTCTTATTGGTCTATTAATAAAGTTACCGCATGGTGATGTCATCGTGGAAGGCCAAAACTCCATCCCACATCTCAAATGACTCTTACACTAAAAGGGCATTATCATCATTTTCACAATTTCACAGTATTATTCAAACCTTGTGTGTAAATATATACCTTAAAACTTTAATTCAATGTCAAGTCTCAAATAGCCGCCTGTCCCTTTTAACAGCCAGGCAACGGCACACTTTTCAGCAAATAAACGCTGGGTCTAAATAAATAGTTTTATGAGGTTACCATGAATTACAATTCATTGTTTACTTTGTTTAATGTTTGATTTGTTCCATTCAATAATTCAGTAATGACTCTAAAAAATAATGGCAATCATCAGTTTTTATCTCAAGTAAGAAACTTCCAGCCATTAACTTCTAACAGCTGAGAACTGCTAGCTAACTGGCAGGCACAAAAACTGTCAACAACTTCAGGAGTACAGACCCCCAGAAAAGGTCTGATCGCCCTCTAGCCGCAAAAGTAAGAACTGCCTAAAATGCACAGTCAAAAGGAGAAGAATTATTCTGTCAAGGAAAAGTTATTTTCTTTCTGAAATAGAGGCATACTAAGACAAAAGAAACATGACACAGTGTGTACATGATAACACATTAGTGCAGGAAATGAAGAAATTGACTAAAATGCTGTAATTAAACAATTAACTATGCAAATGAGCAAAAGCTCTTTGTAGTCTGTCCCTCTCTGTCTGTCTGTCTCTTTCTCTCTCTCTCTCTCTCTGTCTCTCTCTCTCTCTCTCTCTCTCTCTCTCTCTCTCTCTCTCTCTCTCTCTGTCTGTCTGTCTCTCTCTCTCTCTCTGTCTCTGTCTCTGTCTCTCTCTCTCTCTCTCTCTCTCTCTGTCTCTGTCTCTGTCTCTGTCTCTGTCTCTGTCTCTGTCTCTGTCTCTGTCTCTGTCTCTGTCTCTGTCTCTCTCTCTGTCTCTCTCTCTGTCTCTCTCTCTGTCTCTCTCTCTGTCTCTCTCTCTGTCTCTCTCTCTGTCTCTCTCTGTCTCTCTCTCTGTCTCTCTCTCTGTCTCTCTCTCTGTCTCTCTCTGTCTCTCTCTGTCTCTCTCTCTGTCTCTCTCTGTCTCTCTCTGTCTCTCTCTGTCTCTCTCTGTCTCTCTCTGTCTCTCTCTCTGTCTCTCTCTCTGTCTCTCTGTCTCTCTGTCTCTCTGTCTCTCTGTCTCTCTGTCTCTCTGTCTCTCTCTCTCTCTCTCTCTCTCTCTCTCTCTCTCTCTCTCTCTCTCTCTGTCTGTCTCTCTCTCTCCATGATGCTACATTGCCTCTGTGTTGCTACACTCCCTCACTCTAAGTGGTTGACCATGGAGTTCAGTTCATACGGAACTGAAAGGATAGATTTTCTAATGAAACATGGAAGGTCATTCTCTCAGTACACTGTATACGATGGCTTTGCCTCAGTCTGGAGAACCTGAAATACCACTATCAGGGCTGGGAAAGTCATTTTACTGTTTGTTGAGAGAGAATTGCCAAAAAAGACAGTACTTTTAGTCATTACATTTTCGCTACATTTGTTGTGTATCTAATATTGACCAGTTTGCAAGTTAGACTACAAAGTTTATGAACCTTAATATCATAACTATGACACTGTGATTACAGAGTGTGTACATCTAGTCAACTACAGATGACCATGGATGTGTGTCTGGCTGGAACATAATCCTCATCACTGTACCTCTATTTGAACCTCCTTTTCTTTGTGTGCCCCCTCCAAAGCATGGAGACCCCCAGTAGCCCCCGGCTGGGGAAGCTGTCATCAGGGGGGGCTTCAAGAGGTCGTCCCCCCAAACAGGCCCACCCCCAGGAGGCTGCCAGGACCACAGCTACAGGCCCAGAGAGCAACAAACAGAGTGAGTGACCACTAGACTGACCATGTTTTGACCACGGACGGTCACTGTGTGTGGGCTTTGTTTCAGCACAGCTATCATAGGCTCCCGAGTGGCGCAGCGGTCTAAGGCACTGCATCTCAGTGCTTGAGGTGTCACTACAGACACCATGGTTCGAATCCAGGCTGTATCACAACCGGCTGTGATTATGAGTCCCATTAGGTGGCGCACAATTTTCCCAGCGCCGTCCAGGTTTGGCCGGGGTAGGCCGTCATTATCAATAAGAATGTGTTCTTAACTGACTTGCCTAGTTCAATAAAGGTCAAAGAAATAGATGTCTGAAACAGTCCTGCTGAAGATTTTCAGGGTGTTCTCTTCCCTCGTGACACATTGTTGCTTTGACTGTTTTCTAACATGTTAATCATCGTAATTCATAAGCAGTACTAATAAAGTTATACAGTCGTTGACCACAAGTGAAGCTACGGCAAGTCTCAACATTTTGGTTCTATCTGTTCTCTCTGTCAGTCAGTAACCCATCCAGACATACTAACAAGCTGTCCAAGCTTGTAATAATTGACATGAGTACAAATTCAAGCCATCTGGATAGCAAGCAAGTCTAATTCCAATCCAATTAAGCAGAAGATCATGATGACTTTGTTGAAACTACAAGATATACTTGGAAAACTATGCCTTGTCTAATATGACAGAGTCTCAGGCCTGACCAATGAGAGCCCAGCAGCTTTAGACTCCTGGACATCCCCTGAATATTACATTTTCCTGTTAATATTCAGCTATGTACAGTGAATGTGAATGTTTTAGCCATCGATATTCAGCTATGTACAGTGAATGTGAATATTTTAGCCGTCGTGTGTGTGTGTGAGCATACTCCTCATTAAAGGAAAAATCCACTCAAAACCACAAACTCCTATAATTTACCGTGTTAAATAACAGTAATATTGTTGTGGAAATCTGTTGCAGCTCAAGTCGACTTCAAAATTCACAATGCAATGCTCTCTCTATTGGCAGGCTGTCTAGCTAGCTAGGTAGCTACACACAATAATACCAAAGTTAATATTAGCATGTGAAGTAGCTAATTAGCTGTAAATTAGCTTAAACAAACTGCACTCTCAATTTAGGAGTCTACAATCTCACCATGTTCAACCTGCAGATCGATGTGCTTTGCAGAGTGGAGTCTGCCATTCGTAACGGCCATGCAACAGCTCCATGCAATGTACCCTGGACTAAAGAGGAAAAGAAATAGGAGAAATGTGGTGGACCCTCTGTTAAACGTTTCTCAAGCCTCATTCAGGAGAATACAACCTCCCGCATTATGACAGAGACCGGTGTTTAAACCTGACATGATATGTTTAATGTAGTGAGAGTGACTTTATCACGGTGCTGCATCATACCGGCCCAATCATACTGGCCTGCTTGAACAGCAATAACTCAGATACACATGAAAACATGAAATGACACCGGGAATCGATAGAACTCACAGATGCACAGAAACTATTTAACATTCGAAATGGGTGAATCTTTCCTTTAAGTCAGACTGCTATTTGGCAGAGTGGAAGGGCTAATTTTGCAAGACAGGTTTGTCACCTTAGGAAAGAAGAGGGGAAATAGGTGTGTGTGTGTGTGTGTGTGTGTGTGTGTGTGTGTGTTTGTTAAAGATGGTGTGTGTGTCATGATAATGAGGCTGTTTGTCCCTACCTCCCCCATTCGGTCGCATAACATTTGAATCTAAGATAATATGGAAATATAACGTAGACCACAATAAGCGGTGAATACTAATGAGGATGTCTGTTGCTTAAAGGCAAAATCCACTTAACTACCTTTTGGTCTTTCTTTTTTCATTCGTCCACTGTTGATACGTTTCCGAATTGTTTTGCATGTCAGTAGTCAAGTTTTCAAGATATTTGACTTTCGAGAAGCAAAGTGTCACCGGCCACATCATCATGATAAGGCAAAATGCTTTATTGAGTCAACCAAAGTGTATTTTCTTTATTCTGTGTGTAGCACGTCACCTGCCCAGGGATACCTCTGGGCACTTGTTGTGGTTTAGAATAGGTTCCCACAGCTTTCCTTGGTCAAGTCACATGGTCAGGTAATTGTCCTGGCCCTCGTCATGTTTTATGCACTGCTCTCTTCCTCTGACCTTCATGTGACTGGTCAGTTAATGTTTAAGCTCTGTTTTCTCTGACCCTCCTGTGACTGTTTAGTTAATGTTTAACTTCCTCTGGCTGGACCAATGGTAACTAACACACCAGCTGACTGATGGATACCCAGAGTGTTCCCAGTACTCAGTGTGCAGTGGTTTTTACATTCCTGTCTTTATTGCCCATAAACAGCTGCTTATAAATCAGTCAGATTCGTGTGATAAGTTGTTACCCTGTCCCGCCACGGGTTCTCCACAGCACTGGGAATCAGAGCCAGAACAGGAAAGACAGGGAAAGAGGGAGGGAGGGAAAGAGAAGGGGTGGGGGCTAGCAACACATGTGAGATTTGGTTTGTTTAGGTATTTTAACGTAGAAAATACACGTATAGCCATAACTCTTTGAGGTAGTGGATTACCTCTCAGATAGGATAGGACATTACATTACATAACAATACATTCCTTCCAAACAGGCAAGGGTAAAAACAGAAAGAAAAGTTAGGGTCATTACATTTTCATTGTGGTCCTGTCAGGGAGGAAGCAAACTTACTTGGCTGTGGTTCACTAGTGAGTAATGACAATGCTATTCCATCATGTGGCCTGTGTTATCATCCTCCTGCTAGCATCATGCTGTTAGCATCCTGCTGTCATCCTCCTACTGCTTTCATCCTGCTGCTAGCAACCTGTTACTATCACCCTGCTGTCATCTTCCTGCTGCTTTCATCCTGCTGCTAGCAACCTGCTACTATCATCCTGCTGTTATCATCCTGCTGTCATCATCCTGCTATTATCATCCTACTGTCATCATCCTGCTACTATCATCCTGCTGTTAGCATCCTGCTGTTAGCATCCTGCTGTTAGCATCCTGCTGTCATCATCCTGATACTATCACCCTGCTGTTAGCATCCTGCTGTCATCATCCTGCTGCTATCATCCTGCTGCTATCATCCTGATGTTAGCATCCTGCTGTTATCATCCTGCTGTTATCATCCTGCTGTCATCATCCTGCTATTATCATCCTACTGTCATCATCCTGCTACTATCATCCTGCTGTTAGCATCCTGCTGTTAGCATCCTGCTGTTAGCATCCTGCTGTCATCATCCTGATACTATCATCCTGCTGCTATCATCCTGCTGTTATCATCCTGCTGTTAGCATTCTGCTACTTTCATCCTGCTGTTATCATCCTGCTGTCATCATCCTGCTGTTATCATCCTGCTGCATTCATCCTGCTGTTATCATCCTGCTACTATCATCCTGCTGTCATCACCCTGCTGTCATCACCCTGCTGTCATCATCCTGCTGTTAGCATCCTGCTGTTATCTTCCTGCTGTTATAATCCTACTGCTATCATCATGCTGTCATCATTCTGCTGTTATCATCCTGCTATTATCATCCTGCTGCTATCATCCTGCTGTTATCATCCTGCTACTATCATCCTGTTGTTATCATCCTGCTACTATCACCCTGCTGTCATCATCCTGCTGTTAGCATCCTGCTGTTAGCATCCTGCTGTCATCATCCTGCTGTCATCATCCTGCTACTATCATCCTGCTGTTATCATCCTGCTGTTATCATCCTGCTGTCATCATCCTGCTGTTATCATCCTGCTGTTATCATCCTGCTGTTATCATCCTGCTGTCATCACCCTGCTGTCATCACCCTGCTGCTATCATCCTGCTGCTATCATCCTGCTGTAATCATCCTGCTACTATCATCCTGCTACTATCATCTTGCTGCTATCATCCTGCTGTTATCATCCTGCTGTTATCATCCTGCTGTTATCATCCTGCTCCTATCAACCTGCTGTTATCATCCTGTTGTTATCATCCTGCGGTCATCATCCTGCTGTCATCCTGCTGTTAGCATCCTGCTGTTAGCATCCTGCTGTCATCCTCCTGCTGCTATCATCCTGCTGTTATCACCCTGCTGTCATCATCCTGCTGTCATCCTCCTGCTGTCATCCTCCTGCTGTTATCACCCTGCTGTCATCATCCTGCTGTTAGCATCCTGCTGTCATCATCCTGTTACTATCATCCTGCTACTATCATCCTGCTGTCATCATCCTGCTGTTATCATCCTGCTGTCATCACCCTGCAGTCATCATCCTGCTGTTATCATCTTGCTACTATCATCCTGCTGTTAGCATCCTGCTGCCTTCATCCTGCTGCTATCATCCTGCTGCTAGCATCCTGCTGTTATCATCTAGCTGCTATCATCCTGCTGCTATCATCCTGCTGTTAGCATCCTGCTGTCATCATCCTGCTGTTATCACCCTGCTGTTATGATCCTGCTGTTATCATCCTGCTGTTATCATCCTGCTGTTATCATCCTGCTGTCATCATCCTGCTGTCATCATCCTGCTGTCATCACCCTGCTGTCATCATCCTGCTGTTATCACCCAGCTGTCATCATCCTGCTGTTATCATCCTGCTGTTAGCATCCTGCTGTCATCATCCTGTTACTATCATCCTGCTACTATCATCCTGCTGTTATCATCCTGCTGTTATCATCCTGCTGTTATCATCCTGCTACTATCATCCTGCTGTCATCATCCTGCTGTTATCATCCTGCTGTCATCACCCTGCTGTCATCATCCTGCTGTTATCATCTTGCTACTATCATCCTGCTGTTAGCATCCTGCTGCCTTCATCCTGCTTTTATCATCCAGCTGTTAGCATCCTGCTGCTATCATCCTGCTGCTATCATCCTGCTACTATCATCCTGCTACTATCATCCTGCTACTATCATCCTGCTGTTATCATCCTGCTACTATCATCCTGCTGCTATCATCCTGCTGTTATCATCCTGCTGTTATCATCCTGCTACTATCATCCTGCTGTTATCATCCTGCTGTTATCCTGTTGTTATCATCCTGCTGCTATCATCCTGCTGTTATCCTGTTGTTATCATCCTGCTGCTATCATCCTGCTGTTAGCATCTTACTGCTATCATCCTGCTGCTATCATCTTGCTGTTATCATCCAGCTGTTAGCATCCTACTGCTATCATCCTGCTGCTATCATCCTGCTACTCTCATCCTGCTGCTATCATCCTGCTGTTATCATCTAGCTGTTAGCATCCTACTGTTATCATCCTGCTGTTATCCTGTTGTTATCATCCTGCTGCTATCATCCTGCTGCTATCATCCTGCTGCTATCATCCTGTTGTTAGCATCCTACTGCTATCATCCTACTGCTATCATCCTGCTGCTATCATCCTGCTGCTATCATCCTGCTGCTATTATCCTGCTCCTATCATCCTGCTGTTATCATCCAGCTGTTAGCATCCTACTGCTATCATCATGCTGTTATCATCCAGCTGTTAGCATCCTACTGCTATCATCCTGCTGCTATCATCCTGTTGTTATCATCCTGCTGCTATTATCCTCCTGTTTTCATCCTGTTGTTATCATCCTGCTGCTATTATCCTGCTGTTAGCGTATAGCTAGTGGTTGTTTGGGTTATATTGTAGCCCTATTAGTGTGCTGGCTCTTTCACTTACGGTGACTGGAAAGTACCCAGTGTTACCACAGGGTTTCTGTACATTTCCTGTGAATACCAAGGGACATGGGACTGTAGAATAACACTGTATTCATGTATTGAACACTACGGAACTCTACTGTATAGATAGCCAAGCCAGGAGAACTTGTCCCCTGTCCCCAGGTGGAGAGGAAGCTAAAGTTAAGCAGGTGTCTGGAGGAGAATGGCTTCAATGACCCTCATAATACTCCTAACAGTGTTTCCATTGGTGTTCTCTCAGCTGGAGCTATAATAGTGGCTGTTGCCAAGCTCTTCTCAGGTACCGTTGCGCTGGTATTGTGAAGTGAACAAGAACAATTGGGGTCCAGGCTACCCAGACACAACATTTTGAGTCACTTGTCACATATAAAGTCACATACCAGTATCGCAATACTTTTCCCATGGCAAAAATGAAAATACAAAGTGTAGCGAACTCTTTGTTCCTTTAAAAGCTTGCCGTATGTAAAATAGTGTGTGCTATAGGTTGAAACGTGTTTGTTGGGGGACTTTTAACATAATGATGTTTGTTTCCAACATTAGGGCTGTTCTCCTAACATACAGTCAAATAAATGTTTAGGACAAACCAGAAAATAGCGTCGTAATTACAGTATTGTGTGAGGCATTCTATACACATACTATGTATTTCCAGGTTTTACTCTTGTTTTTATACAAAACCTGTGAGAGGGATTCCTTCAGTAACAGAAGCAGCATGGAGTCCTCACATTGTAGTCCTCATAGGGATTAAGCGATGTGGTTGGGTTGTGACTCTGCCATACCCGAAACACAGCTACCATGACAGGATGTGGCCAGAGAGGGTGTCTGTCTGGAATAGACTCCACTCTTAGAAAATAACGTTTCCAAAAAGGTTATTTGCAGTGGTGTAAAGTACTTAAGTAAAAATACTTTAAAGTACTACTTAAGTAGTTTTTTTGGGGTATCTTTACTATTTTTGATTACTTTTACTTCACTACATTCCTTAAGAAAATATTGCACTTTTTACTCCATACATTTTCCTTGAGTCCCAAAAGTACTCGTTACATTTTGAATGCTTAGCAGGACATGAAAATAGTCAAAATCACGCACTTATCAACCGAACATCCCTAGTAATCCCTACTGCCTCTGATCTGGCAGACTCACTAAACAGAGAACATCCCTGGTCATCCCTACTGCCTCTGATCTGGCAGACTCACTAAACAGAGAACATCCCTGGTCATCCCTACTGCCTCTGATCTGGCAGACTCACTAAACAGAGAACATCCCTGGTCATCCCTACTGCCTCTAATCTGGCGGACTCACTAAACACACATGCTAAGTTTGTAAATGATGTCTGAATGTTGGAGTGTGCCCATGGATTTCCGTAAATATATATATTTTTTTTATAAAATGATGCCATCTGGTTTATATAATATAAGGAATTTGAAATTATTTATACTTTTACTTTTTATACTTAAGTAAATTTTAAACAAAATACTTTTAGACTTTTACTCAAGTATAATTTTGCTGGGTTCCATGTAGAACTTTCTGTGGGAAGGGTTGTACATAGAACCCAAAAGGGTTCTACTTGGAACCAAAAGGTTTCTACCTGGAACCAAAAAGGGTACTGAGGCTGATGCCGTGCAGGTGTTTGTACACATGCATATACACACACTCTCATTCAAACAAGAACACACACATACGTGTAATAGTGCCAGACATGCAAACAAACATATACAGTTGACATTGCTGTTATGATTTTAGTTGTCCTTGATGTCCTTTGTTTTCTTCTGTCTTTTCCTTTTTTCTCTTCAGTTCATTCTCTTGGTTGTTGGTGCATTGGGGGCTGGGGAATGTAATAATTGTTTTGGGGGGGGTTCTTCCTGGGGGGATTGTGGGAGGAGTCTCGAATGGTTGAGGGACAGCTATTTGGGGAACTGTGGGGGGGGTCTTGCAAGGGTTCATGTTTTTGGGCTGGTGGTAGATCGGTCAACATGCCCTTGAGCAGGGCATTGACCCTTGATGCTTCTGTGTGTCGCTCTGAATGGGAATTTGTTGGATGACTGGTATGATGTAGTTGTTGAGCGGCTTCACTGCAAGTATATTGTATGTTTCGAATTTTCAATAAATAAATAAATATATTTTTTAAAGGGTACTTCAATGTGTTCACCTGGGAACCCTTTAAGGTTCTAGATAGCACCTTTATTCTAACAGTGTAGTGTGTGTGCCTGCATGCCAGAGTCGTGGACTTATGGTTCTAACCACAGGAAATGCCAGAGTCATGGACGTATGGTTCTAACCACGGGAAATGCCAGAGTCATGGACGTATGGTTCTAACCACGGGAAATGCCAGAGTCGTGGACATATGGTTCTAACCATGGGAAATGCCAGAGTCGTGGACGTATGGTTCTAACCACGGGAAATGCCAGAGTCGTGGACATATGGTTCTAACCACGGGAAATGCCAGAGTCGTGGACGTATGGTTCTAACCACGGGAAATGCCAGAGTCGTGGACGTATGGTTCTAACTACGGGAAATGCCAGAGTCGTGGACGTATGGTTCTAACCACGGGAAATGCCAGAGTCATGGACGTATGGTTCTAACCACGGGAAATGCCAGAGTCATGGACGTATGGTTCTAACCACGGGAAATGCCAGAGTCGTGGACGTATGGTTCTAACTACGGGAAATGCCAGAGTCGTGGACGTATGGTTCTAACCACGGGAAATGCCAGAGTCATGGACGTATGGTTCTAACCACGGGAAATGCCAGAGTCGTGGACGTATGGTTCTAACCACGGGAAATATTAGAGAGAGAGCTGTATGACCATGAAGATGATAGGATTACCTCAAAAGATATGGAGCTGGGAGTCTGCTTTCTGAAAGTATTTTAACAGAGCCTGCTTTTTTGAAAGTATTTTAACAGAGCCTCCTGAGTATTGGATAGAAGTTGCATTTAGGCACAGATCTAATAACCATCTTTCCCTCACCCAATCCTAACCTTAACCATTAGGGTCAGGAAAGCAAAACTGTCAGTATATCAGTGTCTAGGGGCCACGTCGCCCTACTACTAGGCCCAGGAGGCGACAGCCTGTTGGTGTGCTGCCTGTTGGTGTGCTGCCTGTTGGTGTGCTGCCTGTTGGTGTGGTGTCTGTTGGTCTGCTGCCTGTTGGTCTGCTGCCTGTTGGTGTGGTGGGATGCTGGTGTTGTGGGGTGGCAGTTCACCAGTGACATAGGATGGAGGGCTTTTTGTTCTCTGAGCATTGGCTGCTTGTTTGTTTGAGTGTGCACTCGTGTGTGTGTGTGTGTGTGTGTGTGTGTGTGTGTGTGTGTGTGTGTGTGTGTGTGTGTGTGTGTGTGTGTGTGTGTGTGTGTGTGTGTGTGTGTGTGTGTGTGTGTGTGTGCGTGTCTGTACCTGCGGTTCTTAGATGTCAGGCTACCAACAATGTAGACCCTAGTCTCCAACCCACCACACAGACTCCATCTGCTGACTGAGCATCTCTTTATAGAATCTCTCTCACTTTCTCTCTCTCTCTTTTATCTCTTCTTCTCTCTTTCTACCCTCCCTCTCTCTCATCTGTCCCAAAGCCTTTCTCCTCTCTGTCGATGTCCACCCCTTTAAACTCTCTCAGTGGTGAAAACACAAAATCGATAGGAGTTATAGATTAGTAATGTTTGTTTTGAGGGAGAAATTGAATTGTTGTGGGATTCTCTGTCTGGTG